>NC_141875.1:573053021-573356051 GCF_056163025.1 Triticum urartu | reverse complement strand
CACACGGACACAAAAACCCGAACCCGAGAAAATAAAATAACTTAACGCCGGAAACGGCAAGAGTTGGAGTACAAATTGGGAAACTCATATCCGGGGTGTTACAGAAAAACAAAAAAATAGTTGTAGCTTTCAACTAGTTTACTTTCCATGCTGCAGTAGTAATAATTAAAATAAAACCAAAAAAGATTTCTCGTTCTTCTTTTGCTTGTTGGGAGCTTTCCCGTGTAAATAGTTTTATTTATGTTCTTGTTCTTTGGGGGTCGAGAGGAGAAGACCATAATGAAAATGTTGAGTGGCTCTCATATGCATTATTGTTGATCTGACAAAAGAGCCCATATTACCTTGTCTTCTCTCTTGAATTGAATGCTTGCAGATTCCAACTTAGTCCAATGCACGTGCACTATTATTATTTTCCACACTATTCGGTCGTGCAAGTGAAAGGCAATAATGACGATATATGATGAACTTATTGAGATGAGAAAAGCTGGTATGAACTCGACCTCTCTTGTTTTTGTAAATATGATTAGTTCATCATTCCTGATTCAGCCTATTATGAATAAACATTTTTGCAATGACAATTAGAAATTATAGTTTCTTATACCATGCTTAATTAGCTAGGAGCTTATAATGGTTTACCTTGCGTGCCAACATGCTATTAAAATGGTTGTGATGTGGTATGATAGGGTGGTATCCTCTTTTGAACGATTCGAGTGGCTTGACTTGGCACATGTTCACACATGTAGTTGAAACAAAATCAACATAGCCTCTACGATATTTATGTTCATGGTGCATTATATCCTACTCATGCTTGCATTCGGTGTTGATTAATTTCAATGCATGTTCATGACTGTTGTCGCTCTGTAGCGACCCGACCTCAAACGGTCAAGCCTCTGCGTATCCGTGCCATCCCTGGATCGGTTTGCTGGCACACACAGTACATCAATGTATATATCAAAGTGCAATCACATGTATAAATAACTTAAAACTGATATATACCTCATAAATCTCAGCGGAAACAATCAAACGGGCGTGGAGTCCCATCAACGCAAACGGCAAGCTGAGTGTAGATCGTAACCCTACAACAAAACTCTTACTCGTCGTAGAAAATTCCTGCAACATAAGACGTTGCCGCCCTGTAGGTCAGTACATTGAATGTACTGGCAAGTCACATCATAAGAATAATGAACCTATTTGTACATGCAATTTGGCTGGTGGAAAGCTCTAAGTTTAGTTTTTGCATAAAGCTAGTTTTTCCCTAGAATAAAAGATATTATTCTACCACTACTGTATAGCATAGGATGAGTTGGTAAACCCAACTCAATCCATTCCCAAAGATTAATTTAAAAACCAACTGTTTAATTAAGAGTGATGAGATCTCCCAGCATTTCCATTACTAGATGCTCAAGTTGTCCATAACCGGGGACACGGCTAATCGATTAGGTTTTAACACTCTGCAGAGGTTTGCGCACTTCTCCCCACAAGACTCGATCGCCTCCCTTGAAGTTCTCGCACTGCCTGGCGTTTGAGAACAGGATGACTAAGACATAGTCTTTCGAAAGTATTCCCCCTTAACCCACGGATAGGCCGGTACACCTACTCATTCTACATCTGCTAGCCCATCCCGGAAGGGGTCATGCTAACTACTCAACTAAGATAGAGCCCATATTGGCTTGTGGCTGCACACATAAGCTTCTAGACATGAGAATACGATTGATCTCTTTGAGTCTGGGTGGCCGACCACTAGTGGTACACCGCCATGGATTAACCATGCATGCTCCCACTGTACTTCGCCACCATTCAAACCAAATACCGCCCAGGTAGTTTATTTACATGTCTTGGTCCTGATTACTACTTTGTCACTCATGTCTCACCATGTTCGCTTCCCAAACCACGTCTACATTTAGCGAGGCAAAAATAAACTTACACAACGGTGACAAGGATGTATAGATCAGACCTACCTCAAATGAACTACTAGGTAACGGCATAACCATCTGGCAACAATAAATCCTACCATGCAATCTTACCACAAAAGGACTAAGTGCATAATATAAGACATAGGTAATTGAAGGAATGATCAAATGTGAACTTGCCTGGTAAGAGTTGATGAAGATTATATCGCTCTCGGAAATTTACTTAATAGAACTATTCGTCACTCTCCGATGAAAATCTATAAAGTCAAACATTGCATTCACATAAGCAATCATTCCAAAGAGCAATAACATGCAACACACATGACTCGGAAAACCAAATGGGGATTTAACACACATAACTTGCATGCAAATAATTCTAGGTGCAAAACAATAAGTGACATAAGGTGCAAAACTGTGATGTGATCTATCGTGCATATAAGGCATATAAGTGAAACTATCATGGATAGATCCTAGGTGTGTGAAAATATTTTGAGAAAGTTCTAGGTGATAGGGTTTGGCTAAAGTGTCCAAACGCAAAAGGAATCAACTTAATTGGAGCTGTGGTTTAGGAGATATGGCCATTTGAAGTTTGAATTCAAGTTTGAATAATTTCAAATTTGAATCTGACAAAAGTGAACAAACATGACACTAATGGATAGAACTAATCAATACGAAGAATTTGCCGCTGGTTTCATCGAATTTGGAGCTACGGTTAAAAAGTTGTGGCTAACTAAAGTTTAGGGACCAATCTGCAAATCCTAGGGACTAATCAGTGAAACAGAAACTAAAATATACTGCGAACAGGCCCTTGGCCACGTGGCAGATTCCTACTGGTGCATACCCATTTGTTGCGGAGCTTAATCGGCGGACGGTCGACATATAAGAAAAACAGGCTACCGCAGCTAAACTAATTAAGTGAACCGACCGGTTTCAAAATAAAACCAGCGGTTTTGTTTTTCATGTAACGGTTCAAAAAACTAGACTTAGATCAGAACGAGGAGGCAGGGCGGCTCACAGAGGGCAACTGCGGCGGCACCGGTGTTGGCCAGGACCTCGTCGTCGACACGGCGGCGGTTCCAGCGGGCTTCGATGGCAGCAAAGTGGACGGAGGGGTGCGGCGTGGCGCTGGCGTCGCGGTGGTGGAGGCAGGGATCCTCGGGGTGTCCGGATGGGCGGCGCGAGGACAACGGAGCTCCGTGCTCCGGCGGGGCTCTCCGCCGGTGGGGCGGCAGCTGCGGCGGTCCTCCACGACAGGGAAGGCGACCGGGAGGACAGACACGTCGCGGGCGTCCTGACGGCGGTGGTTGCGGTCGTCGGGGCGAGGGGTAGAGCAGAGGGAGGCGGCGGCGCTGTGGTGCTCCAGCGAGATGCAAACGGATGGGGCAGGGTCTACGAGCGGCGTGGGGATCAGAGAGATGGCGAGATCGAACGAGGAGCCTCGGGGCTTTTGTAGGCGAGGTTAGGAGCTGTGAAGGCTGCGCGACAAGCTCTATCATGGGAGCTTCGCCCGGCAGGTGCGGGAGCTCGAGCTGCAACTCTATCCCGAGCGTGGCGTGCGGGAGGTTGGGGTGACCGGGTGGGGTCCACCTGGCAGCGAGTGCGAGGGGGAGCAAGCGAGCGAGAGAGAGGCGCGGGTGTGCGAGGTGAAGTGCTCGGGCGGCCTGGGAGCTTGATGTGGCCGTGGGCCGGCTCTGGCCAGCGGTTGGCTGGGCCTGAGCACGTGTGTGTGAGTGTGCGTGTGTTTTTTTACAGAAAAGCTTTTGGAGCCCAAAACAAAACCAAACAAAATCCTAAAAATACCACGATAATTTCTAAAATCATCTTGGAATATCTATAGCATAGTGAACATTTATTCAAGCATATAAGATTTAGAAAATAATTTTATAATGCAATAAATGCACTTTTGGTCAATATAATAAATACCAAATAAACTCCAATAACTCCAAATAATATTCTACAGAATTTTCCCAACTCATTTATATTTTGGAAAGTCATTTTATCCCTCTCTTTATTTTAGAGAAAAGATCTTGAAACTCGAAATGGAAAACTTTTTCAAAAGTGATTCAAATAAATTTCAAAAGTGGTCCTCATCACTCCCCACTCTATTTCATATATTTTGAAGAAGTCATGTTATCTTCTCTGATGAAAATCCTTGAGTGGCATAAAGTTGCTGAGTTAAAACATTCTCAAATGGAATTCAAATCTTCTCAGCCCCCTATTCATTTCTTTAAATGAAAGAAGTCATGTTATCTTCACTCTAGGGTTTTGTGATGAAATGAATTTGAATTCATGGAGATCAAAATGCAAGATGAAAAGTTTTGGGAAAGTCCTTTTATTCCCTCTCTTTCAACTTTCAAAAAGTTTCAATTTTCACTCAATTTCACACAATCAATCACACAACAATCAACAAACAATCATAATAATTTATTTAATATAGCATTCCAAAATTCAGAATTTTGGGATGTTACACGCTCTCTAGCTGGTCGCTTCCCCGTCTTTTTCAAGACTTCACCTGTACTAAGCGAGAATACTGCTTGTGCATCCAATTCCATAAACCCCAAAGCTATTCCATATGAGTCCACCATACCTACCAATATACGGTATCTACCTGTCCTTCCCAGTAAATTTGTATGTGCCAAACTCTAAACCTTCAAATAAACATTCTGTTTTGTATGCTCGAATAGCTCATGTATCAACTAGGGCTGTCTGTATCTTCCATGCTAGGCGGGTTATTCTCAAGAGGAGTGGACTCCGCTCCTCACTCATGAGAAAAGGGTTGGTCACCGGGATGCCCAGTCCCATGCTTTATGCAAATCAAATCAAAATAACTGCAAACAAAACTCCCCCGGGACTCTTGTTAGTTGGAGGCACTCGTTGTTTTAAGAAAGCCATGGATTGATGCTTCTTGGTGGAGGGGGAGTATATACTTTACCATTCTGTTTGGGAACCGCTATAATGTGTGTAGCATGGAAGATATCGAGATCTCTCAGTTGTTATGTTGACGATGAAAGTATACCGCTCAAAATATTATTCATATATATTTCAAAACCGAGCTGTGGCACCTCTACAAATCCCTGCTTCCCTCTGTGAATGGCCTATATATTTACTTTTATGTTGAGTCATCACCCTCTTATTAAAAGGCACCAGTTGGAGAGCACCACTGTCATTTGCATCCATTACTATTAGTTTACATTGAGTATGACTTGACTGGATCTCTTTTACAATGAATTACAATGTCTAGTCAGTCCTTGATCTTTAAAGGTGCTCTGCATTTATGTTTTGCGGTCTCAGAAAGGACTAGCGAGATACCATCTTGTTATATCATATCATGATTGTTTTGAGAAAGTGTTGTCAACCGAGATTTATTATTATTGCTCGCTAGTTGATTATGCCATTGATATGAGTAAACATGAGACCTAAATGTTATTGTGAATACGGTTAGTTCATAATCTTTGCTGAAAACTTGAATGTTGGCTTTACATATTTACAACAACAAGAGAAAACAGAGTTTGTAAAAGTTTTTCTTTATCACTTTCAGTTTATCAACTGAATTGCTTGAGGACAAGCAAAGGTTTAAGCTTGGGGGAGTTGATACGTCTCCGTCGTATCTACATTTCCAAACACTTTTGCCCTTGTTTTGGACTCTAAATTGCATGATTTGAATGGAACTAACCTGGACTGACGCTGTTTTCAGCAGAATTGCCATGGTGTTATTTTTGTGCAGAAATAGAAGTTCTCGGAATGACCTGAAAATCAACGGAGAATTATTTTGGAATATATAAAAAATACTGGAAGGAAGATCCACGTCAGGGGGGCCTCCACCTATCCAAGAGGGTGGGGGCACGCCCTAACCCCCTGGGCGCGCCCCCTGCCTTGTGGGCCCCCTGACGGTCCACCGACCTCAACCTTGACTCCACATATTCACTTTGGGGGAGAAAAAAATCAGAGAGAAGGATTCATTGCGTTTTACGATACGGAGCACCGCCAAGCCCAAAACTCTCTCGGGAGGGCTGATCTGCAGTCCGTTCGGGGCTCCGGAGAGGGGAATCCGTCGCCGTCGTCATCATCAACCTTCCTCCATCCCCAATTTCATGATGCTCACCGCCGTGCGTGAGTAATTCCGTCGTATGCTTGCTGGACAGTGATGGGTTGGATGAGATTTATCATGTAATCGAGTTAGTTTTGTTAGGGTTTGACCCTAGTGTCCACTATGTTCTCAGATTGATGTTGCTATGACTTTGCTATGCTTAATGCTTGTCACTAGGGCCCAAGTGCCATGATTTCAGATCTGAACCTATTATGTTTTCATCAATATATGAGAGTTCTTGATCCTATCTTGCAAGTCTATAGTCACCTACTATGTGTTATGATCTGGCAACCCCGAAGTGAAAATAGTCGGGACCACTCCTGGTGATGACCGTAGTTTGAGGAGTTCATGTATTCACTATGTGTTAATGCTTTGGTCCGGTACTCTATTAAAAGGAGGCCTTAATATCCCTTAGTTTCCAATAGGACCCCACTGCCACAGGAAGGTAGGACAAAAGATGTCATGCAAGTTCTTTTCCATAAGCATGTATGACTATATTCGGTATACATGCCTACATTACATTGATGAACTGGAGCTAGATCTGTGTCACCCTAGGTTATGACTGTTACATGATTGATCGCATCCGGCATAATTGTCCATCACCGATCCATTGCCTATGAGCTTTCCATATATTGTTCTTTGCTTATTTACTTTTCCATTGCTACTATTACAATCACTATAAAACACCAAAAATATTACTTTTGCTACCGTTACCTTTTACCACCGTTACCACTACTATCATATTACTTTGCTACGAAACACTTTGCTGCAGATATTAAGTTTCCAGGTGTAGTTGAATTGACAACTCATCTGCTAATACTTGAGAATATTCTTTGGCTCCCCTTGTGTCGAATCAATAAATTTGGGTTGAATACTCTACCCTTGAAAACTGTTGCGATCCCCTATACTTGTGGGTTATCAGCCTTGCCTGGATGATAGTGCAACTTCATATCATAATCCTTTATGAGCTCCAACTATCTCCTTTGCCTGGGATTTAACTCCTTCTGTGTGAAAATGTACTTCAAACTCTGATGGTCCGTGTACACATCACAATGGTTTCCAATAAGAATATGTCTCCAGGTTTTGAGCGCATGCACTAAGGATGCTAACTCCAAATCATGCGTGGCATAATTCAATTCATGCAGTCGAAGCTGTCGTGAGGCATACGAAACAACTCTTCCGTCTTGGACGAGTACACTTCCAAGTCCTAAGAGAGACGCGTCACAATACACTTGGAAATCCTAGCGTATATCTGGCAGAATCAGCACTGGGGCTGTAGCCAAACGTTTCTTCAACTCCTGAAAGCTTGCCTCACATTCATCTGTCCATTTAAACTTGGTGTCCTTCTTCAACAGCTCTGTCATGCGCTTTGCAATCTTAGAGAAATTCTCAATGAATCTCCGATAATATCCCGCGAGTCCTAGAAAACTGTGGATCTCTCCAACTGAGGTGGGTGCCAACCACTCAGTGACTGACTGAACCATCCTAGGGTCTACTGCTATACCATCTCCTGATATAACATGTCCAAGGAATTCAACTTCCTACAACCAAAACTCACATTTGCTGAACTTGGCATATAACTGAAGTTCCCTGAGCTTCTCGAGAACTAAACGCAAATGCTCCTTATGCTCCTCTTCATTCTTCGAGTACACCAAAATGTCATCAATGAACACCGAGAAAAATTTATCCAAGAACTCCATGAACACCTTGTTTGTCATACTCATGAAATAGGCAGGGGCGTTAGTCAATCCGAATGACATAACCGTATACTCATACAAACAGTACCTGGTGGTGAAAGTTGTCTTAGGTATATCCTGTTCTCGAATCTTCAGTTGGTGGTATCCTGATCGAAGATCGATCTTGGAAAAGACTTTAGCTCCTTGCAGCTGGTCAAACAAATCATTGATCATCGGCAGTGGGTACTTGTTCTTGATCGTCACTTCATTCAATGCCCGATAATCAACAACCATTCTCAGAGACTTATCCTTCTTCTCAACCAAGAGCACTGGGGCTCCCCATGGTGATGAACTTTGTCGAATGTAACCTTTCTCCAATAACTCCTTAATCTATTTCTTAATCTCCTCCAGATCATTTGCGGGCATCCGGTATGGTCTCTTTGATATTGGTCCGGTGCCTGGCAATAACTCTATCAAAAACTTAATGCCTCGATCTGGGGGCATGCCTGGTAGTTCCTCTGGAAATACATCTAGGTAATCCTTTACTACATGCACTTCTTCCTGAACAACTCCTGTGAGGGAATTTATGTGAGTACTCCTAGGAGTATGCCTGGATACATACTTAATCTTTTTTCCCTCCGGTGTGGTGAGTAGAATTGACCTATTGGCGCAATCAATGTTTCCTCCATACTTCGATAGCCAATCCATACCGAGTATCACATCCAATCCTTCGGATTCCAAAATTATCAAGTCTGAGGGAAAAACATGCCTACCTATGGTCAATGACATCTGAAAACATCCACTGCTTGCCATATACTCTGCTCCGGGTGAGCTTACTAACATAGGTGTCTTAAGAACTTTGGTGGGCAACTTATACTTATCCACGAATCCCCTTGATATGTATGAATGCGATGCACCAGTATCAAAAAGAACTATTGCAGTAAATGACTTAACCAAAAACTTACCGATAACTGCATCTGGCTGCTCCTCAACCTCCTCCATGTTAACGTGGTTCACTTGTCCCTTGTTGAAAGGGTTGGGCTTCTTTCCAGAGCTTCCATTGCCATTTCCATTCTTGAGTTCAGGGCACTCATTGGCATAGTGTCCAGTCTTCCTGCACTTAAAACAAGTAACGTGGCTTTGGTCCTTATTGGCGGGTGTGCTTGGGTTAGAGCGGTTCTGACTGCTTGCTCCACTCACATTTCCATTCCTAGAGCCATTGTGGTTATGTGGAATTCCTCCATTGTGGTTATGGCCTCCATGGTTATGGGTAAATCCTCCCGGATTCCGGGTGAAACGGGGTTTCTGCTGAGCTCCTGGATTGTACTTCCCTTGTCCATACTTCCTCTTGCAGCTCTCAATCTGCTGTTGCTTGCATTCAATCATAAGAGCTTTATCTACCAACTCCTGGTAGTTGTTGAATGTTGCCACCATCAACTGCATACTCATCTCATCATTCAGCCCTTCCATAAAATTCTCCTGTTTCGCGGCATCGGTGGCCACGTCATCCGGGGCATAACGAGCTAGCTTGCTAAACTCCTCCACGTACTGCCCTATAGTATGGTTGCCCTGGCGTAAGTTACGAAACTCACGCTTCTTCATACTCATAGCTCCATTTGAGACATGAGCAGTCTGGAATGCTTGCTGAAACTGCTCCCAAGTAACATTGGCTATGGGGAAAGTGGCTGTGTAATTTTCCCACCATGTGGCTGTGGGTCCATCCAATTGGTGTGTGGCAAAACGCACCTTCTCAGCATTTGTGCAACCGGCAGTGGTTAACTCCCTTCCAATCCTCCGTAGCTAGTCATCTGCAACTATGGGCTCAGTGCTACTGGAAAACACCGGCGGCTGTAACCTCAGAAAACGGGCTAAGTTGTCAACTGGAGGTGGTGGCGGAGGGTTGTTGTTATTGTTGTTGTTGTTGTTGCCCTGATTCTGAACTAGCAACTGCATCAGTGTATTCTGCTGATTGATCAACTGAGTGAGCTCCTGTGGGAAGGCAAATCCAGGGTCACGTCTCGGAGGCATCTGATGGGTTTAGAGGGGAGAGATTAGAATAGAATGAGGTCTAATGAGAAAGCACTACCCATATGCACATGAGACAAACACAATCAATATCACCCCAAAACAATATCAAGTAAGGGCATACAATCAATCTAGCTATCATTATAGTGCTCGGACTACTAATATATACATGGGGGAATACTACTATAATATGGTGGTCTACTAGAAATTTTGATCGGTAGAAGACTCCATGATATCTGCTCCAGCTTCGTCTTCATAATCATCATCACTGGGGTCGGAGTCGGTGTCGTCGATGATGATGTAGTCCTTGGGGTGGTCATCATCTCCTCCTAGCGCAGGGTCTCCCATGAATACTCCTAGCTTCCTTGTCAGGTCGTCATTCATCTCCACTAGTACGGTGATTTCCTCCTCGTATCCGTCGCGTGTAGACTTGAGTTCCTCTTCTAGCTCCATGTTCCTAGTCATCAACTTCTTCAGATCTATCATGCTTGCGCACATCTGGTTCTCCTGGTGATGAATGTAATGATTTAACTCCTGGATGAAGGCTGCAATGGACCTGTCCTTCCTGGTGCTGATCATCTCCCATTTCTCATCTCGACGCCCACATATCTGGTAGATAGTGTCCTTAAGCTCCTTGTGATAAATTTCACCGATGCGTCCCGTGGCGATGTGGGCTGCCATGCTCTTTCCTAGACTCCAGGTTGGTGCATCAAAGGAAAACTCTATGGGCTCAGTTACTGGCGTGAATGTCCTTCCTGGAACTTGAACTCGAATCATCCAACGTTCCTATTTTGATAGAGTGGTGGTGTAGGTCCCAGTGAAGCTTGGTATTCCAATTTCAGGTACCTAGTGTCTTCCTTCAAGTGTCATCCAAAAGGTGTGTCTTCATCAGGCTGAGTAAACTTATTCCCTGTGTCTGCCATCCTATAAAGTGGAAAATGGAGAGAAGTCAGAAATAAGTAGAGAAGAGTGACCTATGGCTCATCTCAGTGGTCGTGTCCTACATTCAGCATGTGCTCTCATACCAGTAGCGACCCGACCCGAATGGATCAACTCTCTGTGCATAAGTGTCATCCCTGGATCGGTAATGCTGACACACACAGTACTTGAAGGATTTATAACAGAGTAGCAATCACACACTTATTACATCGAATGTCTCAAAAGAGAACTTATTACAATAAATATGGCTTAAGGCCATCTAAGTAAGATAACAGCGGAAGGCTTGGAAGATAAGTGAGTCCATCAACTCCAACGGCATAGCTGAGTGCATGACAAACGACCTAGCGCACCGTACTCTTTGTTTGAAAAGTCTACAACATGATATGTTGCATCCCAAAACGGGTCAGCACATGGAATATGTTGGCAAGATAACACAGTAGAGCAATGAACAAGTAAATGCTATCACTACATGCATATATGGCTGGTGGAGGCTCTATGGTTATAATGTTTTTGCGAAAAGCTATTTTTTCCTACAACAAAGGAATATAATTTATTTAACTACAAAGTTGGTTGAAAAACATTGAGAATGGTAAATCCCCATATCAATCCCAATTAAAAGTAATTAACATCCCAAAAATTAACTTAGAGTGATGAGATCCACATGATAATCCAAGAACCAGATACTCAAAATGTCCATAACCGGGGACACGGCTAACCATGATTAGTTTGTACACACTACAGTTGTCCACTTTTCCCCACAAGACTGGATCTCCTCGGTTGTATTTCTCGCACTGCATGATGTTTGAGAAACGGATGACCGAGACACAGTCTTTCCGAAGAGGTCCCCTTAACCGATAGATAGGCTGGTACAACTACAATCCCTACATCTGCTAGCCCATCATGGAAATGTTTCCCACAACATACTCAACTATGCTAGAGCCCATAATAACTTGTGGCTGCACACGGAAGTTTCCAGCATGAATAATCTTATGATCCCTTTGAGCCTGGGTGGCGAACCAAAAAGGACAGCACTGGTATATCCCCAGGTGCCCGCAACCAATCCACCCAGATATGTGTTTAAGTAGCCACCTTAAGTAAACCATTAATTAATAATCTCACATCTATCATGGATACTTTCAAACCCAATCCACGTCTACAAGCATAGCATGGCAATAAGTAGCATAACGCAGAAGTAACTCCTAGGGTTTCATAATAAAAAGGGTAATAGGTTCAACCTCATCATCTACTTTCCAAACCCACAAGTTAAGAGATCCTACTCATGCAATGTTTGAGAGGTTGAAACTAATGCATAAAAACTAGGTAAAAGGGATATGATCAAAGTGTTACTTGCCTTGCTGATGATCCGCAAAACCTAGTTACTCATAGTAGCACGCTGCGCCCTCCGGGAATTCTATCGCAAACAAAGAATAGCATACATAAGCACTCAAGCAAAGATGCACGGGTAAATATCAAATAAGAAGGTCAAATCTGCAAACTCAACTGAAGAGACTCGATCTGGAAAAAGAATCAATTGTATCGGAGCTACGAGACTGAAACTACGGTCAAAAAAACTTCAAAAACAGAACTTCTTGAAACCAAATTTTAAAATTGTCAAAACCTTGTTCAAGTTGATTAAACAGAAAGAGGGTTTCGAGACGAAGATTTTGGCGTTGGTTTCACTGGATTTGGACAAACGGTTAAGAAACGGCGAGCGTTTGAAGATCAGGGGCTAATCTGCGATAAAAAATAATCGCGGATAGGTCCTTGGCTGAAAATAAAATAAAAAGAAAAAGACTAACGAACGAGCCTTTATTGTCTGAACCTAACCGGCGAACACGTTCGTTAAAACGAACGAACGAAAGAGCGTCCGCTAAATAAATAAACCGATCGAAAAAAAAACCAATCTAATAGATTAAACCGTAAACTAAAAAATCGAGGTTAACCGAAGAAAACCGACCGGCCAACGGCGAGGTCAACGGCGAGATCCGACTCGGCGGTGGAGGCTTCGGCGACGACGGGCGACGGTGCGGGCAGTAGCAGCGGGAGGCGGCGCGGCAGCGGCTTCGGCGACGACGAGCGACAACACGGGCGGTAGCAGCGGGAGGCGCGCGCGGCAGCGGCGTCCGCGCGGACTAGCGGCGGCTAGGTTTTCGGGGGGCGCGGGCTAGCGGCGGCGACTTCGGCCTCGGGGCCTCGGGCGGCGGCTTTTAAAGCCTTGGCCGGAGGAGTCCGTCTCGGTTATGGCCCGATAGGTCGGTTGACTTTTTTTTTAAAACAGATTTCGCCAGAAAAATCATAGGAAATAAAATAAAAATCCTAAAATACCAAAACATTTTTTCACCGTGTAAATAGAATATTAGAACAAAGTGAACATTTTCTTGGCCTAAAAATACAATTTTGGAAAAATATGCATTTTTCTAATTCAAATAAAATAGCGATAAAATCCAAATAAAATAATTTATTTGATTTTAATAATTTTCCTCCAATATTTCATTTATTTTGGAGAAGTCCTATTATATCCTCTCATATATTTTAATATGAAATATTTTCGGAGAGAAAAATAATTAAAACCAAAATGATCCCCGTTTCAATATTTGAGAAAAATTCAAATATGAAAACGATGAAATCCCGAACTCTCTCTATGGGTCCTTGAGTTGCTTTGAATTTCAAGGATCGCGGAACAAAATGCAATAAAATATGATATGCATGAATGATCTATGTATAGCATTCCAAATTGAAAATTTGGGATGTTACAAAGAATATGGAGAGAATGGTGGGCGTCTTTTGGCAAAAGTGCAGAGCTCATCTCGTACGCGTTGGAAGCTGATCGGACGGTCGAGATTGACAGATCGGACGGTTGAGATATCATGATGTTTGAAATCCATGCATGCATGAATATAACTGAGATATGCACGGTATGGTTTGGAAACGAGCATGTTGTACTGTATACACATTGAACAAGGTCAGTCTGATTTAAATTTGAGATATCGATGGCAGACATCCTTTGGCCACATTGCATCCGTGTATGGACACACTATTCTAATTGGAGATGATGGGTGGCTTTCGCATCACATATCTATATCTATACCCCTATATATTATATTTTATATTTTTCATATAGTGTGCCGATAACTTTAACTTTGAAAGATGGTCGTTGGATGAGGCCAATCTGATGGTGCAGAGATGGCAAATTTGAGCACTACTGGCCATTGGATATCATCTAGATTCCACCAGATTTTGCCACATGTACAATCTAGAAGACTCCATGGTTGAACTAAAGCATAGTGCACAAACCTCAAAACACAAACACTTCTTCTTTGTTCTAGAATCTTCCATATCAGAATTGCCCAAATGTTTTTCTACATGATTTTCCATTATTTGTTTTTACTTTATGCCTTACAACGCACAATTCCATGAATCTTAAAATAGATTAGCTTTCTTATAAAAACTAGATGATTTTGAATGAAATGAACTATAAGAATTAAATGAACATCTACATCATGCATATATGACTCAAAGATTACATGCTATAATGTGGTATTTATTCATAATTTGGCTACCAAATCTTATGCGTGCAATGCACGTGTACCTTACTAGTCTAAATGGTGTTTGTGTGTGTGTTGTGCTTGTTAAACACATTGTATGTAGTATATCATACATGGTTTAGATTCCGAACATCTAGCTAGAGCATACATGTACTATAATTTGAATTCAACATAAAATGGATACATATATTTGAATTTGAGATCGTATGTACATGTAGTTCGTATTTATATCAGAATTTACTTCTCCTATATTCATGTCTTGTGTTGTGAAGATAATATTTAGATGGTTGTATAACTAACCCGAGTACAATCCCATTCAAACAGGGAAAATGTACTCAAATTTAGTCCATATGCTAGACAACACACATTGTTTTTTTATTGTTAAGGGAAGTGCAAATTGTTTTGGTACTGTACACGTTATGTTTGTTGTCGTGATTTTTTTTTGTTGTTGTATTTGAATGCATTTCTAGTAATATAGTAAAATGGGACATGTTTCTCTCTAGTGATGAGGTGCAAATTGTCTTTTTTTTTGTACACATTAAGCTTGTTCTCCCGAAATTTCAAGCCGCACCTTGTTATGCCGAAATTTCAAGCTAGCGTCTCTGTCTATCGTGCTGCGAAACTCCTGCCTCTCAAACCCGCGCCTTGTTTTTCTGAAATAATTAAGATATATCTTTGTCTCATTGTGCTCCGACAACTCCCTCCATCTCAACCCGCGCCTTGCTATTCCAAAATTACAACGCGCGCAAAAACTCCCACCTCCTGTGAAATCCCGACACGCAAAATGCCTGTGATACCCCTGAACCGAAAGAACCGCCTAGCTCAAATCGGTGGGGGTACTTTCATAACTTACCCCACATTTCGGACAAGCATGTCCCTAAGCCATGGTTCCCCACTCCCATACCATCCACCCATCCATTCGTACACCGAGGCCGCGAAAACCCATGAAGCCCCACACCCTCCTCCGTCCGCCACCCTGCTGGAGCCTCTTCCCCGACGACGTCGTCCACAGCAACACCTCGACGTCCCTCATCCACCGTACCGGATGAGGATCCGTCATCGATCTCGTCGTCCCGCCGGTTCAGCCACCCCGTCCTCTACCTCTAAGGAGCTCCCCTGATGTTCCCGTCGTCTTTCGTGCCACCTCCATTCCCACATCGTCTCTTCACCTGCACCACCGGAAGAGCATCATCATCACTGTTTCCTCGGATGAAGCTGAGGCCTAATCGGCGCCACCAAAGAGGTTGTACACTAATCGCCGCATTTTCTTCTTGATTCGATCTCACGGTGCTGTCGGCGCTTGGTCCCGAGCCGAGACGGCGCGGCTCCATCCACGGCAGCGTCACCGGCCACTTCCTCCTTGGCGTCGCACCCTCGGTGGTGACATCCACATCAATAGGAGCTGCTACTGCTTTAGCTCTCGCTTGTGTTGCTGCTCTGCTCTTGCTCTCGGTCCCTTGCTTGGTCTGCTCTTGCTATTGCTCTTTCTCTTGCTCGCGCTCGTGCTGCTGCTTTCGTTCTTGCTCTTGCTTGCGATGCTGCTCCGATTTAGCTACACTTCAGTCGCACGGGGAGGGGGGCTCGTTGGAGAGCCCCAGTATCTATATTAGTGTTCAGGGTGGGGGTGGGGGTCGCCGGCGGTGGTGGGGCGGTGGCGTGGGGATCGCCGGAGAAAAATCTCGGCATGGGGGGCCTAGAGGGATGGCCGGGGCGGGGCGGACCGGCGGTGGGGAGTGGTTTCGGGGTGGCGCACCGTCGGCCGCAGGCGGCGGGGGAGGTTGTTTGGCCGGGGGTGGCTGACAGCTCATGGTAGCCTCACCTGATGTTGCTACACGACCAGCTGCCCCGGCTCTCGCACGTGCTGCTACTACTGCTGCTGCTACTTTTCTGCTACTAGTGCGTTCAGTTTCGATAGAAAAATTCAGTTTCGAAAGTTAAGTTCAGTTTCGACAGTTAAATTTAGTTTCGACAGTTAAGTTTAGAGATGAGCGGCTGATGTATTTTACATCTAGCACTTTGTGGTCATGTATTTTACATCATCTATTGGAGATGCTATTAGAATTCCACTCAGGTTAACGTTGTCTCTCTTGTCCTGCTTCAGCCTCGGCGTCGTACAACTCACCGAAGCTGCTCCAATGATGAAACCCTCCGTCACAGCGGAGCAGTACCCCGGGCTCCATCTCTAGACGCCTAAAATCTTCTTTCCCTCCTATGACAGCCAAGTCAACCGAAGCATCCTCACCGACCAACCCAATCACGCTGAGATCGACATGGCTTCACCAAAGAGGTTGTACACTTGTGGTTTGACTTAATCTCATCATGCTTCTTTACATCCTGTGATCTTCCAATTCTTGTGAATCAAACACCCAGACTGGCAGAAATCATGTGTTTTTAAATTCTTTGTTTTGCACGTGCATTCCTATCCTATTCCAATCTATTTCCTATCCCTGCATTGTTAGAATCCTCAAATTCAAACAAGCCCTTACACAATTACTTCTGTTACAGATATGTGTCAAAGAAAACCTTGTGTGGTTTGTCCTGCTCCTGCTGCGTTGTGTTCCACCCCAGCTCAGTTGCTCCAATGACGGAAGGGTTCACCACAGCAGGGATCTGCTCTCCAGACTGTCTTTCGCTGCCTCAGATCTTCTACCCCGCCGCCGACAGCCACGACAACTGCATTACCATCATCTACTGAGCATATGACCTTGAGGACTACACGGGTCCGCAAGAGAGGTCGCACTCTTCCATGTCTGCTTACGTTATGCATAGCTTAATATGATGACATGCTACTTTATCGTCATGTTCACCTATTAGACTCCGAGTCAGGTCCAAACTAATGCTGAAACTTGAGTTTTTAAATGGTTGTGGGGTACATATTGGGGCATCAATCAGTACTATCTGATTAATTTCGGGTGTCTACTATGAGTTTCATGTTGGGTGCAAACAAACATTAAAGGAGACATTATCTGTATTTTTTAACTAAAGCTATTATCTGCCTGCCATCATTGGTTTTGGGTCTATCCACAGTTTTCTACCATCACTCTGGATTTGTGCATGCGCTCCTTACATAATCTCACTATGTTTTATTCCTATGCATGTCAGTTATTGTACACAATGGAACTGAACATGTAGAGCAAAAGAGACGAGCCTTGCGTGGCAATAAATTTTCATGCAGAAGTCACTCCATGGTGGGCGCAAAGGCAGCCCCCCCTCCACCCATTTCGGATCGTAATCAAGAGGAAGATAACTATTCTGAGGGGGATTCAGAAGGAGAAGACCACTCCTATTTACCCCCTGAGGTCTTCGCTCTAACTTGGCATGCTGATGTTGGTAATATCATGCATATGGTGCCTTGCATTGCTTACTGTATACATAAAATATGGCATCTGCTTAGTTTAGACATGCTTTGTGTCAATGCCATATGTTTAGTTTCTTTATCGTATATGTGAATCATGCAATGCCATCTTGTTTAGCCATGCATCATATATGTGAATTTTGCAATGCCACCCTGGTTATCCAATCATCTTATATGTGAATTATATCATGCCATAAATTTTTTATTACATGTTAAATTTGTCAACAATTTTAGTACATTCAATTACTCTTCCTTTGCATTAGCCATTCGGCACAGTCATGGAAAAATTTGAAGTGGAAACAAGGTCTTCAGAGCAGACAATGCTATCTGACTAAGCACATGTCTTGCTGGTTACGGATAGCTCCTTAGAGGAGGATTCATAGACAGATGAGCAGTCCTATCCCCCCCCCCCCCGCCGAGGTGCATGCTCTAACTTGGCAGGGTTATGTTGCTCATATCGTGCGTATGGTATCTTGCATTGCTATGTCATTTGCTTATTTTAGACATGCTTTGTGTGAATGCCACCTGTTTAGTGTCTAATTACCATATATTTAAACTATGCGATGCCATCTTGTTGCAAGACATTATATATGTGAATTATGCAATCCTATCTTGTTGCAAGGCATTATATATTTGAATTATGCAATGCCATGTTGTTTAGCCAAGCGTCATATATTTGAATTATATCATGCTGTCCTTTTTTTGTATTTCTCGTTGCATTTGTCGACAATGTTTGTATATTCAACTGCTCTTCCTGTGCATCAGCCATTTGAATTGGTGATGGAGAAATCTGGAGTGAAAACAAGGTCTTTAGAGCAGACAATGCTACCTGCTGAAGCAGATATCTTGCTGGTTACAGATAGCTCTTCCGAGGAGGATTCAGTGGCAGATGACCAGTCCTATTATCCCCCTGAGGTGTATGCTCAAACTTGGTAGGGTTATATTACTCATATCATGCATATGTTGTATTGCAATGCTCAGTTTTTACATCATATACACGATATTTAATGCCATCTCCTTAGTAGACACATCATATATGCGATTGCCCTCTGCTCACTTCCTTAGTATATAAATCATATATTTGAATTATATCATGCCATGATGTTTACATAGATAGCATGTATCTGAATTATGGCATGCCAACCCATTTTCTAAAGACATAATATAGTTATATCATCTCATCCTGTTTACATAGTCATCATATTTTGAATTATGTCATTCTATCCGTGAATTATATCATGCCATCATATTTCCATCGACGGCATGTTTGTGATTTATGGCATGACAACCACTTTAATAGACACATCGTATAGTTATATCATGTCATCCTGTTTACATAGTCATCATATTTTGAAGTATGTCATTCTATCCTATTTAGTTAGCCATCATACATGTGAAATTGTGTCATGCTATCCTGTTTAGTTAGCCATCATATATGTGAAATTATGTCATGCTATTCTGTTTGGTTAGACCACATAAATGTGAATTATTTCATGCCCTGTTTTCATCCCTACTATCCATTGCACCTGTCTATCTTACAATGTATGTACATTCAATTACTTTTCTTGTTTATCAGCCATTTCAATTGGAGGGGGTGATGGCAGTATCTGTGGGAGTAAAAACACGACCTTCAGAAAAGATCGTGCTACCTATCGATGGAGATAGAACCATGGTTATACTTGCCCAAGAACCAGCCCCGCCACACATAACCTAGACTCACGCAGATTGTACCCCTACCCAGTTGGACAGAGAACTAGCTACACCCATTCTAACCCCAACCCCAGCAGATAGTAACCCAGTTCCCGTTGACACAGCACCGTCTCCACCACAGAGCACCCAAACACGAGCAGTTAGTAAGGCAACTACAGTAACCAAAGCATGAGGACCACCACTCGGAATCCCAAGTCAACGCTTAAAGCAGAAGAAGAATTGTTCTTAGGTCAGGTTCCGTTGCTATGGTTCATACTACTTTGCTCTTGCATCACTGTATTTACTCATACCAACTAATTTCAAATTTGAAGGATGCAATTGAAACTCCAATGGCGCAACAGGTATGTTTTAAACCTGTTTCTTTAACGTGTTTGCTGTTGTAACTTGCTCTATGTTGATTTCAAATTCAATTGAATAAACAGTTATGTTCTCATGCCATGCACATTACGAGTGTTGTTATTGTTGTGTAGTTTCCCACACTTATATTCTGTCTATGCTGCTTTGTCTTAAATAGACATGATTCGAACTGTATCTATCTTGATTTGGCAACATAAACTAGAATGATATAGACCATACAATGACCATACTACATAGATATATGTTTGTTTCATGTTGTTATCCTGTTCACCTTACTACTGAACTGGTTTACCAAAATGAGTTTCATATACTACATTGTAAACCTGTGATGTGATTGTTTGTTTCTCTTTTAGAACGCACATAAAATATTGGAGAAAAGTAGCCCGTTATGCAATGGTAAAGGAAGTAATGCAGATAAGGTTCGAGATAGTGAGACATCCATGTTGGTTTCCAAGAAAGCTGATAAAAACTATATTGAAGACACTGAGACAACCCCAAAGTCCTGTGTTGATCTAGTGTTCGAGTTACTAGCTACTACTGCTGGCAGCGGCTCATCGAACTCGCTACCTGAATCAGTTCTGCTTCTTGAGTCTCAACTTCAAGTTGAAAGACATCGATCAGATGTTATGCGATAGGAAGCTGAAGGACTGTGTAAGTCCCTGCAGAATTCAGATGCATACTTCCTGGTGCAACAGCAAGTGCTGGAGGATTTAAGCGCCAAACAAGAGAAAGTTAATAAGCTTGCTAAGCATATTGCGAGCATTATGGCTACCCAGGATATTATTTCTTGAGATCTTCTAAAGTGGTTTCAGTTCTGGACTTGTTTTGCTGCCGCGTTTATTTGCACTGGTCGCTAGATTTGGAATCGCCCGTTCATGGGCCGACAATAACAGGCCGTCGTTAATCGGCCGTATTTGATGACGCTATGAAAACGGCCCAGCGGATTAACAGGCTGCAAACGGGCCGATTGTAACCGCGGGCTGAATTTGGCCCACAAGCGAAAAAGGCCAATAACGGGCCGTAAGTAACCGAATGCTGGAAATGAGCCCAAGAATAAATGGGCCCTGAGAAGGCTGAAAGATAACACAGGTTGGAAATGGCCCAATGGAATAATGGGCCGTTAATGGGTTCAAAGGTGTACATTGTTCATTGCGGGCCAGATTCACCACGGGCCGTTAACGAGCCAACAGTTACAAATGACCTCGTATGGGCCGAAAGACATCATGGGCCATACATGGGCCAGAAGTTACAAAGCGCTGGAATCATATTGGATGGCCCAGATGAAGCTACTGGGCTTAATTCCGATAGGCCGTAACGGGTCGTGAGTTAGTGGGTCGTAAATGGGCTATATACGAACAGGCCGTTAACAGGCTTTCCGTGGCCGGCCCGTTACCTTTTGACCAAGTCAAATGGGTCGCCCTTTTCACCGGAATGGGCCTCTGTTGGAACATGCCACATGTCGACGTATCATAGGTGCCTCCTGTCCAAAGAATGGATGACATATGTCCCAACATGTGTTTCCTCCGGCCAATGAGAATTTTACACGTGGAAAATCCTCATTGGTCCAGGCTGTTAGCGGGTTATCGAATCCAAAACCGGACCCGATAGCTTAACGGCGACCCGTTACGGTGGATGCCACGTGTTGGTCACCCTTGACGAAAGCACTTCCATGACGCGCGATTTATCGCCATGGAAGTGGACACTTCCGTGATGATAATTTTGGTAATGTCATGGAACACTTCTACGACAGCACTGGTATGACTATCTTGATTTTGTCATAAAATTGTCATGGATGTACATGCATGACAGAAAACATGACCTACTGTGACAAACACGTATCATCACGGAAGTGTCTTTTTTTGCAGTGAATAGTTTCACAAATCACGCCACCTGGAACACCACAGCGTAATGGTGTGTCCGAACGTCGTAATCGTACTTTATTAGATATGGTGTGATCTATGATGTCTCTTACCGATTTACCACTATCATTTTGGGCTTATGCATTAGAGACTGTTGCATTCATGTTAAATAGGGCACCATCTAAATATGTTGAGACGACACTGTATGAACTGTGGTTTGGGAAGAAACTTAAGCTATCGTTTCTTAAAGTTTGGGGTTGCGATGCTTATGTGAAAAAGCTTCAGCCTGATAAGCTCAAACCCAAATCGGAGAAGTGTGTCTTCATAGGATACCCAAAAGAAACTGTTGGGTACACCTTCTATCACAGATCCGAAGACAAGACATTTGTTTCTAGGAATGGATCCTTTCTAGAGAAGGAGCTTCTCTCGAAAGAAGTGAGTGGGACGAAAGTAGAACTTGATGAGGTGATTGTACCTTCTCTCGAATTGGAAAGTAGTTCATCACAGAAAACTGTTCCCATGATGCCTACACCAATTAGTGAGGAACCTAATGATGATGATCATGAAACTTCAGATCAAGTTACTACCAAACCTCGTAGATCCACCAGTGTACGTTCCGCACCAGAGTGGTACGGCAATCCTATTCTGGAAGTCATGTTACTAGACCATGACGAACCTATGAACTACGAGGAAGCGATGATGAGCCCAGATTCCGCGAAATGGCTTGAGGCCATGAAATTTGAGATGGGATCTATGTATGAGAACAAAGTATGGACTTTGGTTGACTTGCCCAATGATCGGCAAGCCATAGAGAATAAATGGATCTTCAACAAGAAGACTGGAAGCCATAGACTGGAGTCCATATCAAGTCGTGGTGTGCAGTTGCAAGCAAAGCGTCTGGATGAAGGAGTTCATATCCAATCTAGGTGTAATACCTAGTGCATCAGGTCCAATCAAAATCTTTTGTAACAATACTGGAGCAATTGCCTTAGCGAATGAATCCAGATTTCACAAGAGAACCAAACACATCAGGAGACGCTTCAACTCCATCCGTGATCAAGTCAAGGAGGGAGACATAGAGATCTACAAAATACATACAGATCTGAATATTGCAGACCCGTTGACTAAGCCACTTCCACGAGCAAAACATGATCAGCACCAAGACTCCATGGGTGTTAGAATCATTACAATGCAATCTAGTTATTGACTCTAGTGCAAGTGGGAGACTTAAGGAAATATGCCCTAGAGGCAATAATAAAGTTATTATTTATATTTCCTTATATCATGATAAATGTTTATTATTCATGCTAGAATTGTATTAACCGGAAACTTGATACATGTGTGAATACATAGACAAAACAAAGTGTCCCTAGTATGCCTCTACATGACTAGCTTGTTAATCAAAGATGGTTAAGTTTTCTGACCATTGATGTCTATTATGCAATATTCTTGTAGACACGTGTTGGGCCTCCAAGCGTAGAGTTTTGTAGGACAGTAGCTATTTTCCTCAAGTGGATGACCTATGGTATATCAATCTGTGGGAGGTGTAGGATGAAGATACTCTCTCTCAAACGTCCCTACAACCAAATACAAGAAATCTCTTGTTTCCCCGACACACCCAATACAATGTAAAATTGTATAGGTGCACTAGTTCGGAGAAGAGATGATGATAAAAGTGTAATATGGATGGTAGAAATATATTTTTATAATCTGAATAAATAAAAACAGCAAGGTAGCAAATAGTAAACGGGCACAAAAACGGCATTGAAATGCTTGAAAATGAGGCCTAGGGTCGGTACTTTCGCTAGTGCAATCTCTCAACAGTGCTAATATAATTGGGTCATATAACCGTCCCTCAACGTGCAATGAAGAATCACTCCAAAGTTCCTATCTATCAGAGAACATAAGTCGGAATTGTTTGTAGGGTACGAAACCACCTCAAAGCTATTCTTTCTGATCAATCTACCCTAGAGTTCATAATAAAATAACACGAAGCTATTCTTTCCGATCTATCTAACCAAGAGTTCGTACTAAAATAACACCAAACCAAATTCAGATTCATAATACTCAATCCAACACAAAGAACCTCAAAGAGTGCCCCAAGATTTCTACTGGAGAAACAAAAGACAAGAACGTGCATCAACCCCTATGCATAGATTACCCCAATGTCACCACGGGAATCCGCGAGTTGAATGCAAAAACACATATCATGTGAATCAATATGATACCCCATTGTCACCACGAGTCATATGCAAGACATATATCAAGTGCTCTAAAATCCATAAAAGTATTCAATCCAATAACAACGAAATCTCAAAGGGAAAAACTCAATTCATCACAACAAGATAGAGAGGGGAAAACACCGTATGATCCAACTATATTAACAAAGCCCGCGATACATCAAGATCATGCCATCTCAAGAACACGAGAGAGAGAGAGAGAGAGAGAGATTAAACACATGGCTACTGGTACGAACCCTCAGCCCCGAGGGTGGACTACTCCCTCCTCATCGTACTGGCCACCGGGATGATGAAGATGGCCACCGGTGATGATTCCCCCCTCCGACGGAGTGCCGAAACGGGGTCTAGATTGGTTTTAGGTGGCTACAGAGCCTTACAACGGTGGAACTTCTGACCTAGGTTAACCCCGAGGGTTTTCAGAATATTTTGGAATTTATAGGGTAAAGAGGGGGTGCGGGAGGCCATCGAGGTGGGCACAACCCACCTGGGGGCGCCCTGGTGGGTTGTGCCCCCCTCAGGGCGCCCCCAAGGTGCAGCTCTGGCCCATCGGGAGTCTTCTGGTCCATAAAAAATCCTCAAAAAAATTCACGGTGTTCGGACTCCATTTGATATTGATTTCCTGCAATGTAAAAAACAAGCAAAAATAGCAACTGTCACTGGGCTCTGGGTCAATAGGTTAGTCCCAAAAAATGATATAAAGTTGCCATAAAATGATTGTAAAACATCCAAGAATGATAATAAAATAGCATGAATACTTCATAAATTATAGATACATTGGAAACGTATCAGCATCCCCAAGCTTAATTCCTACTCATCCTCGAGTAGTTAAATGATAAATGAAATAATTTATGAAGTGTGAATGCTAGCAAAGTGCACAAGTTTGATCAATGACAATTTCAATCACTTTTCCTAGCATCATAACAACAATTATTTCTTATAAGACTTTCATGTTAAAGTAGCAACCAATTCACATGTTAAGGTTCAAACAATGAATTCTCTTGAAACTCAACAACCTATGTTCTCAATCACCAAGCAATTTGCAATTCAATTTATTCAACAGAGTTTAAGTAAGACTCAACATACTTAACCACCATATAGTCTTCTATGATTGCTAACACTCACCGCATACACATGAGCAAAACCTTTCAACCGGACAAATAGAAAGATAGGGGCTTATAATTTCGCCTCCCAACGTATTCACCTCAAGGGTGATGTCAACAATAATAATTCATGCTACCCATATCCAACTGGATATATGTGCCTAGATCTTTCCTCACCACATGATGCTTGCCAAAAGAGAAAAATAAAAAGGAATAGAGAGAAAAACTTTGGCTCTTTGCATAAAAGTAAATACTGAAAACTAAAAGATAGGCCCTTCGTAGAGGGAAGAAGAGGTTGCCATGAGCTTATTTGTTTGTATGCTCAACCCCTTAGTGCAAAATAATGTCACGTTATATTGCCCCTTATGATAGCAACCTTTATTATGCAGTTTTTTGCTTTTATTCTTTTCCATCACAAGTTCGTACAACGCTCAATTTTCTCTTACACTAAATGATCTCACACTTTTAGAAGCAATTTTTATTGCCTTATTGCACCGATGACAACTTACTTGAAGGATCTTGCTCAATCCTTAGGTAGGTATGGTGGACTCTTGAAAATAAGATTTGGGTTTAAGGGTTTTTGGATGCACAAGTAGTATCTCTACTTGGTGCGGAATTTTTGGCTAGCAACGATGGGGGGCAAGCACCACATGTTGAAGGATCTATGACAATATAACTTCTATGTGAATATGAACAAACATAAACCATCATGTTGTTTTCCTTTTCCAACGTCAACAATTTTGGCATATAATATTTTGATGGGGGCTCACAATCACAAAAGATTTCCATGATAGTGTACTTGAATGTGAAAGTTCTCTTCCTTATACTAATTATTCGTGAATTGCTTGTATGACCAATATTGTGATTGTCAAGCCTCAAAAGATTCACTTTCTAAACCCAATGTGAAGCTACCACTAGGCATGATATGATTTCAACTTCATGACATTCAATTTATTCAACAATTTACTCATAGGGTATAAGTTAAGCACAAGAGCAATTCCATAGAAAAGAGCTTCGTTGACGGGATGTGAATGTCGCTTACCTAGCCTCCCTGGCAACTATTTGAGGACTCTATTTTATTTAAAAACTTTCAGATCTAGGTATTTTATTAAAACAGCAAGAAAAATGAAAATAAAATGGCATTCTAAGAATAGCACAACTCATGTGAAGAAGCAAAAAACTTAGGCTCAACTAATACTAACCGATAATTGTTGAAGAGGAAAGGTGGGATGCCTATCGGGGAATCCCCAAGCTTATATGCTTGAGACTTCTTGGAATATTATCTTGGGGTGCCTTGGGAATCCCCAAGCTTGAAATTTTGTGTCTCCTTAATTCTTCTCATATCACGGTTTTCCTAAATCTCAACAGCTTCATCCACACAAAACTCAACAAGAACTCGTGAGATAAGTTAGTGTAAATCAATGCAAAACCTTATCATTCTCTACTGTAGTAAATCACTAAAATTATTATTCAACATTGTATACTAAATGCCTCTACATATTTAATACTCCTATCCTCAAATAGAATCATTAAACAAGCAAACATATGTAAACAATGCAAACATAACAGCAATCTGCCAAAACAATACAGACTATAAAGAATGCAAGAGTATCAATAATTCTTTAACTCCAAAAATTATGAAAATTTACCACAATGTATAAAATTTATCATAGCTTAATATGCAAAAAAATTTAGCATTTTATCGCATTCTTACTTTTCTAGGGAATTTTTGCAACAGAGGTAAACTTTCTGTTTTGAAACAGCAACAAATTGAATTGCAAAATAAGCATGGTAAAGGCTATCCTTGGCATTTTTATTGATAAGAAAGATGCAAAACATTATTATAAATAACAGAAAGAAAATCCTAACAAAATAAGATGATGCTCCAAGCAAAACACATATCATGTGACGAATAAAAATATAGATCCAAGTGAGGTTACCGATAATGTTGGAGACGAAAGAGGGGATGCCTTTCGGGGCATCCCCAAGCTTAGTTGCTTGGATATTCCTTGAATATTAATTTTGGGTGCCTTGGGAATCCCCAAGCTTAAGGTCTTATCACTCCTTATTCTCCTCATATCAATGTCTCACCCAAAAGTTGAAAACTTCAATCACACAAAATTTAACGGAACTTCGTGAGATAGGTTAGTATGATAAAGAGCAAACCATTTCACTTTGGTACTATAAAAGACAAGATTCATAATTGTTCTCACACAATGCCTACTGTAGCATATCATTTACACAATTTATATTGAGCAATATAAGCCATAGAAACTAGAAAGCAAGCAAACTATGCATTGAAAACAGAATGTGTCAAAAACAGAACAGTCTGTAGTAATCTGTACTCCAACCATACTTCTGTTACTCAAAAAATTCTGAAAAAAAAGGAAAACCTAGGAAGTTTGTCTATTAATCTCCTGCAAAAAGAATCAGTATTTTATCACGCTTCTGTTAAAAAAACAGAATTATTTTTCTGAGCGCAAAAGTTTCTGTTTTTCAGGAAGATCAAATCAACTATCGCCATAGACCAACCCAAAGGCTTTACTTGGAACTTTATTGAAACGAAAGCTATAAAACATGATTACTACAGTAGCTTAATCATGTGAACACACAAAAACAGTAGGTATAAATGTTGGGTTGTCTCCCAACAAGCGCTTTTCTTTAATGCCTTTTAAGCTAGGCATGAAGATTTCAATGATACTCGCATAAAAGATAAGAATTGAAACATAACAAGAGCATCATGAATCACAAGTTCCTCTCTCATAATAACTTTCAGTAGCATCATGAATAGATTCATCAATATAATTAACCATCACAAAAAACATTCTTTTCATGATCCACAAGCATAGGAAATTTATTGCTCTCCACATAAGCAATTTTATTCTCATTCATAATAGTGGGAGTACCATATGAAACTTGAATACTAAAAATTGTTCCCACATTAAGAGAGTAATGTTCAGTAAAAGGATATTCAAAATTATGACAATAATTATCACTACTTTTTATAACATAAGTATCATCACAATAATCATCATAAGTAGGAGGCATGCAATCATCATAGCAAATTTGATCATTCAAAGTAAGGGGACTAAAAAGATCATCTCCATTAAGCATAGCACCCCCAAGCTTGGGACAAACATTAATTGCAGCAAATAAATTCTCAAACATGTCATTGTCATCAAACATAGCATCCCCAAGCTTGTGGCCTTGCATATCATTAGCATCATGGATATTCATAGAGTTCATACCAACAATATTGCGATCGTGCTCATCATTCAAAGATTTTTTTTGTCAAACACTTTATAGAATTCTTCCTCTATCAGTTGAGCACAATTTTCCTTTCCATCTTTTCACAAAATACATTATAAAGATGAATAATATGATGCAACCTCAATTCCATTTTTTGTAGTTTTCTTTTATAAACCAAACTAGTGATAAACAAGAAACTAAAAGATTGGATTGCAAGATCTAAAGATATACCTTCAAGCACTCACCTCCCCGACAACGGCGCCAGAAAAGAGCTTGATGTCTACTACGCAACTTTATTCTTGTAGACACGTGTTGGGCTTCCAAGCATAGAGTTTTGTAGGGCAGTAGCAATTTTTCCTCAAGTGGACGACCTAAGGTTTTATCAATCCATGGGAGGCGTAGGATGAAGATAGTCTCTCTCAAACGACCCTGCAACCAAATACAAGAAATCTCTGGTGTCCCCAACACACCCAATACAATGGCAAATTGTATAGGTGCACTAGTTCGGCGAAGAGATGATGATAAAAGTGTAATATGGATGGTAGAAATATATTTTTATAATCTGAATAAATAAAATAGTAAGGTAGCAAATAGTAAACGGGCACAAAAATGGTATTGCAATGCTTGAAAATGAGGCCTAGGGTTCATACTTTCGCTAGTGCAATCTCTCAACACTACTAATATAATTGGATCATATAACCGTCCCTCAACGTGCAACGAAGAATTAGTCCAAAGTCCTATCTAGCGGAGAACATAAGACGGAATTGTTTGTAGGGTACGAAACCACCTCAAAGCTATCCTTTCCGATCAATCTATCCTGGAGTTCGTACTAAAACAACACGAAGCTATTCTTTCCTATCGATCTAACCAACAGTTCATACTAAAATAACACCAAAACAAATTCAGATTCCTAATACTCAATCCAACTCAAAGAACCTCAAAGAGTGCCCCAAGATTTCTGCTGGAGAAACAAAAGACGAGAACGTGCATCAACCCCTATGCATAGATTACCCCAATGTCACCGCGGGAATCCACGAGTTGAATGCCAAAACACATATCATGTGAATCAATATGATACCCCATTGTCACCATGAGTATTCATATACAAGACATATATCAGTGCTCTCAAATCCATAAAAGTATTCAATGTGATAACAACGAAATCTCAAAGGGAAAAACTCAATTCATCACAACAAGATAGAGAGGGGAAAACACCATATGATCCAACTATATTAACAAAGCCCGCGATACATCAAGATCGTGTCATCTCAAGAACACGAGAGAGAGAGAGAGAGAGAGAGATTAAACACATAGCTACTGGTACAAACCCTCGGCCCCGAGGGTGGACTACTCCCTCCTCATCGTAGTTGCCACTGGGATGATGAAGATGGCCACCGGTGATGATTCCCCCCTCCGACGGAGTGCTGGAACAGGGTATAGATTGGTTCTCGGTGGCTACAGAGCCTTTCAGCGGCGGACCTTCTGACCTAGGTTAACCCCGAGGGTTTTCAGAATATTTGGGAATTTATAGGGTAAAGAGGGAGTGCAGGAGGCCACCAAGGTGGGAACAACCCTCCTGGGCGCGCCTGGGCCTCCAGGCGTGCCCTGGTGGGTTGTGCCCCCCTCGGGGCACCCCCCCCCCCAGGTGCTGCTTTGGCCCATCAGGAGTCTTCCGGTCCATAAAAAACCTCAAAAAGTTTCACGGTATTTGGGCTCGATTTGATATTGATTTCCTATGATGTAAAAAACAAGCAAAAAACAGCAACTGGCACTGGGTCAATAGGTTAGTCCCAAAAAATGATATAAAGTTGCTATAAAATGATTGTAAAACATCCAATAATGATAATAAAACATCATGAATACTTCATAAATTATAGATACGTTGGAGACGTATCAACCATAGACATGTGTTGTCATTTGATGAATGGGATCACATCATTAGGAGAATGATGTCATGGACAAGACCCACCCGTTAGCTTAGCATAATGACCGTTGAATTTTATTGCTATTGCTTTCTTCATGACTTATACATATTCCTTTGACTATGAGATTATGCAACTCTCGAATACCCGAGGAACACCTTGTGTGCTATCAAACGTCACAATGTAACTGGGAGATTATAAAGATGCTCTACAGATGTCTCCAAAGGTGTTTGTTGGGTTGGCATAGATCGAGATTAGGATTTGTCACTCTGAGTATCGGAGAGGTATCTCTGGGCCCTCTCGGTAATGCACATGATGATAAGCCTAGCAAGCAATGTGACTAATGAGTTAGTTACGGGATGATACATTATGGAACGACTAAAGAGACTTGCCGGTAACGAGATTGAACTAGGTATGAGGATACCGACGATCGAATCTCGGGGAAGTAACATACGGATGACAAAGGGAATGACGTATGTTGAAATTTGTGGTTTGACCGATAAAGATCTTCGTAGAATATGTAGGAAACAATATGAGCATCCAGGTTCCACTGTTGGTTATTGATCAGAGATGTGTCTCGATAATGTCTACATAGTTCTCGAACCCGTAAGGTCCGCACGCTTAACGTTCGATGACAATTTATATTATGAGTTATGTGTTTTGGTGACCAAAGATTGTTCGGAGTCTCGGATGAGATCACAGACATGATTAGGAGTCTCGAAATGGTCGATAGGTAAAGATTGATATATTGGACGATAGTATTCGGACAGCGAAATGGTTTCGGAGTGTTTCGGATATTTATCGGAGTACCGAGGGGTTACCGGAACCCCCCAGGGAAAGTAATGAGCCAACATGGGCCATAGGGGAGAGAGAGGGTGGCCCACAAGGGTTGGCACGCCCCCCATGGGCAGTCCGAATTGGACAAGGGGAGGGGGCGCGTCCCCCCTTTTCCTTCTCCCTCTCCCTCTCCTTCCCCTTTCCCCCTCCGAAAGAAAGGAAAGGGAGCGACTAGAACTAGGAGTCCTAGTGCCCCCCCCACTTGGTGCGCCCCTAGGGCCGGCCTCCTCCTCTCCTCCTTTATATGTGGGGGCAGAGGGCACCCCAACGCACATCAATTGTTCTCTTAGCCATGTGTGGTGCCCCCCTCCACAGTTTACTCCTCCGGTCATATTGTCGTAGTGCTTAGGCGTCACATCACCATCACCGTCACCACACCGTCGTGCTGACAAAACTCTCCCTCAACACTTTTATGGATCAGGAGTTCGAGGGACGTCATCGAGCTGAACGTGTGCAGAACTCAGAGGTGTCGTACGTTCGGTGCTTGATCGGTTGGATCGCGAAGACGTTCGACTACATCAACCGTGTTAAGCTAACGCTTCCGCTTTCGGTCTACGAGGGTACATGGACACACTCTCCCCCTCTCGTTGATATGCATCTCCTAGATAGATCTTGCGTGATCGTAGGAATTGTTTTGAAATTGCATGCTACGTTCCCCAACACAGATTACTTCAAGATCCTGGAGGAGAAGTCGGATACTTCCATTGAAGGCTCACCATCACTTAGTAATTAATACATGGAATGCTCTGAATAGAATGTCAAAATCATTGCAAAGCTAGTGCAGATAATCTTTTGGGTCTATAAGAAAGGAGATTAAGAAGCTGGAGAAAAGATTATCCACTATTCGGAGGAGCAACAACGGTTCTGGTTCTCCTCGTGAGGAGAAAGAGGTCGAAAGAAAACTGTGTGAAATGTTCGAAAGCAAGGAAATAATGGCCCGACAGATCTCAAGAATAGATTGGCTCGAGGAAGGGGATATAAATACTTTCTTTTCCATGCAAGAGCATCTGGAAGGAGAAGGGCTAATAGAATAAATTTGTTGCCTAAAGCTGATGGTTCCGTATGTGCAGATCAAAAGGGCATTCAGAGCATAGTTCATGATTTCTACCTGAACCTTTTCTCACCTGAACCATGCTCTTCTATGGAAGCAATCTTAGAAGCCATCCCTATCAAAGTAAATGCTCATATGAATGAGGCACTAAGCCGGGAATACACAAATGATGAGACTAAATTTGCACTATTCCCAATGGGACCTACGAAGACCCCTGGGCCAGATGGATTTCCAGCTATCTTTTATCAAAAGCACTGGGATCTATTGGAGCAAGACATTTGTGCAGCAGTAAGGGGTTTCTTGTCTAGGGATGATATTCCTGAAGGCTTCAATGACTCCATCATTGTTCTAATCCCCAAGGTGAACAATCCCGATTCTTTGTACAATTTCAAACCAATTAGCCGGTGTAATGTGATATACAAGGTAGCATCTAAAGTACTTGAAAATTGATTAAAAACTATTTTGCCTGAGATTATTTCGGAGCAGCAAAGTGCCTTTGTTCTAGAAAGAACCATCACAGATAATGTGTTAATTGCCTACGAATGTCTCCACTCTTTTAAAAAAAACAAAGGTATAAATCCCTCTTTATGCTCTAAAGATTGACATGACTAAAGCCTATGATAGAGTTGATTGGGCGTATTTGAAAGGGGTTCTTGCAAAAGTGGGCTTTCATGCTTCTTGGATAGATATTGTGATGAGATGTGTGACTTCTGTGAGATATGCAGCTAAAGTTATGGAAACTTAACTGATCCCTTTATTCCAACTAGAGGCATATGCCTGGGCGATCCAATTAGTCCATATTTATTTCTACTATGTGATGAAGGTCTATCTTGTCTTTTACAGCAAAAAGAAGCAGCTGGAGATATCAAAGGAATTCGAAATGGAAGAGAAGCCCCCTTATATCTCACTTGTTATTTGCAGACGATGTCGTCTTTTTGTGAAGGGCGATGATAAAAGTACATATAATATTAAGACTTCTCTCCAAACATATTGCAACGGATCAGGTCAGAAGATCAACTTGCAGAAGTCTTCCATCTCCTTTGGACCTCATTGTGATAATCAGGTGAAGGATCGAATAAAGAACAATCTAGGAGTACATGATGAATCACTACAAGCCACTTATCTAGGCATGCCTTCCTGGGTGGGATGTTCCCCTATGAGCAGCTTTAATTTTCTCACTGGAAGTCTTTGGAAGAAACTAAACGGTTCTAGTGATAGACTATTATCCAGATCAGGCAAGGAAGTGCTGCTAAAGTCAGTGGTGCAAGCCATCCCAACATATGTGATGAGTTGCTTTCAAATACCAGCGATGGTATGTGAGAACATGCGAAGACCTATCTCCAACTTTTGTTGGGGAATGGAAGATGGGAAGAAGAAAATTCATTGGAGGTCATGGGATTGGTTATCTACACCTAAATATCTCGAATGGGGTTTAGGGATTTGATGCTCTTTAATCAGGCCATGCTTGCAAAGCAATGTTGAAAGATCCTAGTTGATCCCAATTCCTTAGGCTTTAAGGTCCTAAAAGGGAGATATTTCCCACATGGGGATTTCTGGAGATCAGGATGCCCAAGATCAGCTTCCTATACTTGGCGTAGCATAATGTTTGGTAAGAAACTTCTGCAAAAGGGCTTGTTATGGCGTGTGGGAGATGGTAAGAAAATCTCTTTGATTAAAGATAATTGGATCCCAGATGCATTTCTGGGAATGCCATGTACCAACGTCCTGGTGGAAGAGGATTGGAATGTCAACCATTTGATCTCAACAGATGGTAAATATTGGAATGAAGAGGCCGATAATAAAATGTTTCCAGATGACCTAGCCATTAAGGTTCTAAAGATTCCTCTAAGTTCAGAAGGATGTTCTAACTTTGCTTCATGGCCATACACAAAGGGGGGCATCTACATTGTTCGGTCTAGTTACAACCTTGCGAGATCTATAGCTTTCTAGCAAAAACGTAGCGTTACTGGTAAATGATCTTCCTCTAATCTGGAGGAAACAAAAAATACATGGAGGAAGCTATGGAAAATACAATGCCCAGGGAGAATGAAAATTATCTTATGGAGAATGGCTCATAATTGTCTACCTATTGGAGAACAACTCCATCGACATTCAATCCAGACTAGGTACGAGTGCCCTTTTTGCTATAGATTTGAAATGGTGGAACATTGCTTCTTTCATTGTCATTCTGTTAGAGAAATCTGGGCTGACCTAAAAACATCCTTTCATATATCTTTAATATTAAAGATGTTCCTTAATATTCGGCAATGGTTGTTGGAATGGATAGACAATGCATGTGACCTGCAAGCTATGTTTTTGCCATGGTTATATGGCATATTTGGGACAATAGAAATGGTGCAAGAAATGGGGAGGGTTTGCTTCATCCGCATCGTGTGGCTCGGAAGATTAAAGCCTATATTGATTTCATCTTGTTGTATAATTTCAGCATGACAAAACCCACAAGGCGTGAGAACCAAACTTCAGTTCAAAATTGGTCTCCGTCGTTGAAAGGTTTGGTGATGGGTAATGTCGACGCTGCAGTATTCTCACAATCACGACGAATGGAAATTGGCATTATTATAAGAAATCACATGGGAGTGGTTCTAGCAGCCAAAAGAAGATATGTCAATCAGGAAGTAAATCCTTAACTTGCGGAAGCCATTGTCATGCGTTGTGCAATGGAATTTGCTGAAGAAGCTGGCATCCAAAGTATTGTAGTGGCTTCTGACTCTGAGGCATTGGTCACCAAAGTGAAGAATGTTGCAATGGATAGATCATAGATAGGTGCCATAACTTTTGATATTAAGAGTAGGGCATCAAAGTTTGTATCTTGTTTATTTACTCATATCAATCGGTCGTGTAATGAGGCAGCTCATGTCCTGGCAAGATCTTCTGAACATGATTGTGGTTCCTGTTGGTTTAATGTAATCCCTGATGTTATTAGGACCACCATATGTAATTAAAAATCGTTGATTGAATAAAAGTAGCCGCCTTTCTAAAAACATGGTTTTTCAATAGGCGTGTGCTAGGTGGCAGCCAACAGGCCGAAACTTGGGACCGTTGCCACACATCCATTAGATGTGTGATGACCCACAATTATACGGGATCAATCATAGTATTTTCGATAAGTAAGAGTGTCGAACCCAACAAGGAGCCGAATGGATCAATAAACAATTTTCAGTAAGGATATCACTTTAAGTGTTGTAAGATAGTTTTGATAGATAGTTTGGTAGCAAGATAATTTGGAAAAATGTAACAATTAACAAGATAGCAAGGTGCAGCAAGTGACCAAATCCTTAATTGTGCACAGGACAAACCGGTGGTACTTCATCTAGTAATTAATACGCTCTTGAGGGCACACTGGAATATCGCCAAGTTATTTTCATCATGATTCGTCGACTTACGTTCATTCCTTGATAAGTGTTATGTGGGTGGATCGGAGCCGAGGTACTATCCTAACTTGAGCAAACACCTACTTACGATTATACTCTCCATGCAAGCATCCGCAACTACAAAAGAAGTAATTAAGATAAATATAACCATAGCATTAAACAATTAGATCCAATACCGACCCTTACAGATTAATTCATAAACTAGCGTTTAGGTTTCTACCACTCCCACAAACTATCATCTAGAAACTAATGCCACAATGCCTTCCCCCTAGGCCCAAACATGGTGAAGTGCCATGTAGTCAACGTTCAAATAACACCACTAGAGAAAGAACAACAAAATATAATATCAAAACACTAAACGGTGATCAACTTCACATGATTACTAATAACAAGACTTATCCCATGTCCTCGAGAACTAATGTAACTACTCACAATTCATCATATTGATAATGATCAGTGCTATAAATATATGTTTAACAATATAAACATAACAATCTTCCACCAGTTAAATCAACAAGCATCAACTAAGAGATGTGATCAATACTACTAGCACCCCTAGGTACCAGTCTGAGGTTTGATACGAAGATTGAACACAAACGATGAAGTAGGGTCTGGATATGAGATGGTGTTGATGACGATGATGATTCCCACGATGAACGTAGTGTTGGTCATGATGAAGGCTTCAATTTCCCCCTCCCAAAGGGAAGTTTCCTCGGCAGAATCGCTCCGTCGGAGAGCAAAAGTGCTCTGCCCAAGTTCCGCCTCACAGACGGGGGCTGAAAGTCCCAATACTTATATTTTTTTTCTAGGGTAAATTGGATTTTATGGCCAAAGGGAATCAGAAGGCGAACCTCCAGGGCCCCAGATGGACATGTGGCACAGCTGGGGGTAAGCCGCGCTACCTGTCCATGTAGCTCTCCCGTGACCCCCTCTGGTACTTATTTTCTCCAACATTCTTTATATATTCCCAAATAATTCTCCAAAAATCCATGCTTTGTTTTGAACTCCATAGAATTGCTTTCTCTTCTAATGATATTTTAGGTCCAGGATTTAAGTTGTCGGTGATCTCTCTCTCTCTCTGCATGTGTGTGTAACTTTCATTTTAAGAGAGTAAATGCATTGGAATTGCACCATAATGTGGAATATATAATTGAAATAAGATAAATTATAGTAGAAAATAATGATGCAAAATGGACGTATCAGTGGGCTCACCCCAAACATTCAAATCCAAGAAACACTCGTCTCATGTCTTGTTGTCCTTCCTCTCTACCACCAGATCCACGCAAAAAAAAATCTTCGTCCTCTCCATGCACAAGCTCAGCGTTGCCACCCGCTCCCTCGAGCCACCGCTTGCAGTAGGGCGTCCGTTGTTTCGTGGCCTCGTGCGCGCCGCTCACAGCTCGCTAGCGAGGTATACATCACCAGTAGCGCCCGATCGTCGTCAGTCGTAGCAAAAACATTGTTGGTCACAAAAAAATTGCCTCGGGTTGTAGCAAATGTCGCCCAAGTCACCGCTCACGCCCGCAGTTGTTTGTATGCCCTTGTAGATTTTTCCGCACGGATGTAACTCTGCCACTGCCAGTTGCAACTCTCCACCGGGCATCCACCAGTGCTGAAGATGGCGGTCAGGTGACTCTGCGATCCCGACGAAGATATATTCTGGAACAGACGAGAGAAGATGTTGGAACCGATAGAGAGGAGAGTTGCAACCAGCGAGAACAGATGCTGGTAGCTGCAACACCATTGCCGTCAATACTGGAACCTACGACGGTATTTGTTAGGACGACCGAGAGTGGATGCATTATTGACTCGTCGGTCATAGCTTCTTGTGCGCCGATTGCAGCTTCTGTCGTCGACGTATGCGCCTTCTGTGGTCGATAGTCGTAGGAGGGGCCCCTTCGTCACAGCCCCCTTGCCAGCGAGGTTGCATCTCCTGTTCGCCACGGTTGCAGCTCCCCGCGCCGCTAAATGTAGCTTCTGCCATCACAATTGTAGCACGGAGCGCCGCCATCGTAGATCCTCCGTGACAATGGTTACACCTCCTTCGTGTCGACAGCGGTAGCCGCATCTGGTTGTTGGTCACATCCACCATGGTTGTTGACGTAGGTCGTCGACCCCAATGTTGGCCAACAACTAATCATCGACGTCGGGGCTCCCCCTATGTAGCGTCGCCCCGATCACCTCTCTCCCTTCCCCGTCTTCTCTGCAGCTTTGTCTGGGCATCTCCCATGCATCACTACCCCCTGCCCACTCGTCTTCCCTGTAGTGTGGGATGCAGCGCAGAACAACTACCATGGCCGCGCCACATGGGTTAGCTCACGGAGAGGGGTGTAGGTCGCCCATGGTCGCCGACGAAGGAAAGAATAAGGAATGACTAGTTGTGAAGAGGATATGGAATGAGCGGGGTGTGGATCCTACCAAAACTTGGCACGTGCAGAGCTCAGTTTTGGCCGTAAGATGTCACTTTTTTTTTGAAATAACCGTAAGATGTCACTTGATCTGATGGCACGCACGCGACCGGCCAAGCGTTCTGCAGGCCGGCCGTATGGAATCATTTATCTTTTAAATACCATAATTTTCTAAATGTTCTGTCCGTCTGCTGTGTATAATCTTATTACGGAGGAGTTATGAGCTGACCAAAAGCTCTCTTTGTTGAAGGCATGGTGTTTGAAATTCGAAGTTTTTCAAAACTGATACGCACACGCCTGCACAAACAGAGCATCCTTTTTCGTTTCTGAACCTGTTCGCAGATCTCCTTGCTAATTAAAGAACGACTTGGTGCCTGGGTCCTCACCGAGTCCACCACACCGCGTAAAAGCGTCCCCCAGCCCCAAGCCAGGTTTACAGTGAATCGCTCCCAACCGCCTGAGCTGCGACGACGCTTCCTCCCCACCCCTTCTATATATCAGCAGCCCTCGTGCAAGTGCAGCCTCTACTTCCGCCCACCACGCCACCGAAGCTGCCTAGCCAGCCTACTAGGCTTTTCAACAAATTTAACTCTTGCGCGCACCGGAACTCTCGCTCGTTAGATAGCGGCGTCGGCGGCCAGCTCGCGAGGCAGCACAACTCCACAACCATGCAGACGCAGTCCCGTCTCATCATGAACCCCAACGGCGGCGTCGCCGGCTACGAGCCCGCGGCGGCCGACGAGCAGCACGAGGCGGTGCTGAGGGAGCTGACGCACGGGCACCAGCTGACGGCGCACCTGCAGGCGGAGGCGCTGCGGGCGCTGCGCGGGCAGGGCCAGGCCGAGGCCACCGCCACATTCATCCTGCAGGAGGTGTCCCGCGCCTTCTCCGTCTGCATCAACATCATGGGCGGCTCCTCCCCGGCCGCGACCCCGACCACGCCGCCACCGGACGCGGCGGCCGTCGTTGCCAGCGGCGCCGCGAGCGGGCGCCGTGCTAGAGATGACGGCGTCCCGAGAAAGTAAGTCGCCTAGCTGCTAGTACTACTACTACATACCTGCAGTAAAGTAGAAGAGCATGATCGAGAAACAAAATAGGTCGATTATGTGGGGTTCTGATCGTGCGGAGTGCATTGTTTCTTCAACAGAGTAACAGTGACTTCCTCGCCGTACTCGGACGGGTACCAATGGAGGAAATACGGCCAGAAGAGGATCATGAGGACAAGCTTCCCAAGGTCAGTTCATTTCCATATATCTCGGCGTTCCTGTTGCTTATCTTATCCAGATAACTAATTAATCAACGGATGATGAGTGATTAAGTTGTCATGTCGCTCTAACAAGAAACGAACATGCTCCTAAAACTTGTAGCTAAGGTTTAGATCGTGACGCTTGTAGAGAGCGCGTACGGGATAATAGGAAAACGTGCAAGATTAGGTTCATTCCACGCGATGGCACCGGGAGATCCGGAAAGGGAAGCGCGCAAAGGACAAAACGCAAAATGTTGCGCGCTTGCCAGGCAGCGACCGTGCGCGCCTCAAAAAGGATGCTTGATCCTGATGAGCACCCGATCGGATCCCCAGTTCCCCACACGGCCACACGTTTGAAAGCATCGGCAAAGTAAAAGCCAGTTTTGATGCTGACCCTGTTTTCTCTTTTAGGTAAAGAGAATGTTTTCTTGATCATCCACAATTTTCATGCCTGAAAGTTACGCTTTTTTTTATTTTCATGCCTGAAAGTTACGTTTTGTGGCGCGCGGGGAGCGGGATCCTCGTGTGTGTTACTGTGTGCTAATTACCACGGTGAATGATTATTGGGTCGTTACTGATTTGACGTTAGTAGTAGTATTAGAGGCATCTCCTTACGTCACCAACCGCTAAATAATTGCTCTCAAGCGACGTCACCGCGTATTGCCAGCTAGCCGTCATGTGCTAAGCCTAAGATGAGACAGAATACTCCTCCTACCTAATAATACTCCTGCTGGACATGTGTAAAAGAGACACTAAAACGAATCTTAGTTCTTACTCCTACTTGTGTACGTGTACACGCAGGTGCTACTACCGATGCTGCTACCACCGCGAGCGCAGCTGCCCGGCCACGAAGCTGGTGCAGCAGCAGCCGCCGCAGCAGCGCGGCGACGGCGAGCAGACGATGTACACCGTCACCTACGTCGACGAGCACACGTGCCACAACATGGCGCCGCCCGAGCCCGAGGCGGCGGCACGTAGCTCCACGCCCGACCCGCTAGGCTTCTCTTCCGGGCTGCAGCCGAGGCAGCAGCAGTGGGGCGGCGCCGGCCTGGACCGCGGCTCCAAGGACGAGCTCGAGCGGCAGGCGCTCGTGTCGTCCCTCGCCTGCGTGCTGCAGGGCCACCACCAGAGCTACCCCGGGTCCGGGGCCGGCACGCCGGACGGATCGCCCTCGCAGGCCCGCGCCGGCGACTGCCCGTCCGCGTCCGGTCTCTCGCTCGATGCGTCCGACGACGTGGGGCTGGACGTCACGGACTACGGCGTGACGGACGCGCTGTATTTCGCTGCGTCCTCGTCGTATGGGCCAGGCGGCGACGGCATGATTCCTTGAGGGGCAGCGTGACTGATCGTGTCGATGATATGTAGATTGAGTTTCAGAGAGTCTACATGAGAAGCGCGAACGCAGCGGTTTTTTCGCGGGTGTTTACGAGGATGGCACACCGCTTGTCAGCCTACTCTTTTTTTGCTTGTCAGCCTACTTAACTACTCCAGCTATGTTTGATGTACGTGTACGTACAGGCCATATACAGGTCACCCTGTCCCTATATATATATGGTATTTGTAAGATCTAATATGTCGTGTGTGCTTCTCCGGTCAATTTTGATCAAGCTGGAGCTTTCAACCTGATGATTTCCCCGCTTTTGTTTTCTCCCCTTGTTTTCCTCTTTGGTTCATTTTCCTCAGAGGTGTTCTCATTTTATCGGGTCTTCCTCCCTACTGCATTCAGTAAACACTTTATTAGAGTATATTTTTCATCTTCACTAATTTTCAATCTGTTTTAGTCTTTTAACCTGATTTTCTCTCTCGGTATTTTCTATTGTTTTTATCTTCTATAAAACTATTTTCTTAGTGATTTCTTGCTTAAAACGATTACCAAGAAATACTATAGACCAAGCACACAATGGAGTTGATTCGAACAAAAAACATGGTAGATTCAAATGGAAACGATAGTTGGCTAAGCTAAAATTCTATTAGAGCACACTAAAAATGCAATAAACTCTGCGTAACACAATGCAATCGACTCAGTCTACAAATGCACACATTCCAAAAGGTGCATTACAAACTAGTATTAAATCATAGTATTAGTTAGTGCAAATTTTAAAATACACAATAGTGCAAAATAAAATAGATAAAAAATCGTCAATATGAATCTTGTTTTGAATATCCGATTGAAAAAAGACAATAGTGAAGTGGTTTTAGAATAGCACGTTTAGTCCAAAAGCAAAAGTTTTAATAAGTTTCTAAGTCACATTTTCGGAAAGTTGGTATCAAATATTCTGGAAACTAGCTCTTTTCAAACAAATATATTGGAAGCTACCTCTTTTCAACCAATAAACCTAGTGTGTAAAAGGGTGGCTTAAGAAAATGAACCGTAAGTTAGTAAGTAAGAACAGGTGAAATATAGAGAACTATTAAAAAATAGAAATATTTACTCATATCATAAAAAGTTAGCGTGGTTATTAAAATAGTTATGAAACTTGTACTATCTTCTTGTGCAAGATTATTTATAACACATTGATGAGCTTGGAATAGGACGTAGAGAATGATATTGGGATCATTATAGAAATTAGATGAAATTATTTCTAGATGTGTGGGGCAAACTAGAGATTTGCACTTTGGTCATCTAAATGATGGGCAGGTGAGAGGTAATTTACATCTATTCTAAAAGGAAATATGGCACATCGATCACATAGATGTGCAAGTTTTTTTTATTCATGCCAATATTCAGATATGTGTGTATTTCAGAAAATAGCAAGCACCTTTTAAATTTCAAGAAACTTAAGAGCTACGGCCCATTCGGCTTCTAGAGGTTTGGTGAGGGTCAAGGAAGGTTTTTTTTGTCATAAGTTCCTCCAAGACTAGGAATAGTATGTGCACAAGATCGTTTTTGCCCAACACATGGTTGAGGGCACTTAGCCAACAATATCTGAATTTATATCATATCGCTTAACGGCAACATGTTTCTGTGGTTGATGTTTTTTTAAGCATACTAATGAAATATTAGCTTTTGGTACTCGCTTGTTGGTAATAAGCGGATGGCCTAGTTACACCTCATGAATAGGTTGGTGAGGTTTAACCTATCACAAGAATTCAATGCCCTCCACTGAAATTTGTACGGGTTGGGTGTCTTCTCGGTGCGATCTATGTATGCAAACATGGTCAACAAGGGGTACATGTTTCATGGGTAAAACATTTAGAAACTCAAGCTCCCGCTGAAAATCAAGAGCTTTATGTGATATCTGTGTAAATGAGTGGTCTTGGAAAGCGACAACTTGGCGAAACACAGATGCCAAGGTTGTTAAAGTATTGTTATGACTAGGAGGAAACGATCCACCACTTATTTTTCTAGTGACATTTTTCATGACTTGTAGGCCATATAGTTCACATTGGTTTCAATCTTCAACGACCCACAAGCTGACAAGCATCACGAACATGTTCAGAAACTGGTTGACAGGTTTACACCCAATGTTTAAGGCTTACATCCATGTGAAAGTTGTCATGATGATTTTGTTTTAACAGGATTAGAGTTCCAATTTTTTGCAGGCCATCTACAAGAGGATATCCACTAGATCCATATGTGATCTTCACCTCAACTTGTGAAGGCAGGAGAGCCTCTGTTCCCTGGGTGCAACCACTTAGCGATTGCACCGCGGGCTTTGTGCAACTAATGTAGATGGCGTTCTATTAATAGGACCAGTGTGTGTGGTTGCACCATGCATGTAATCCATATTACTTATTGGTTGTCTTAGCCTTATCTGGATCATATGAATTTACCTACACATGATGCATTGTCATAACGATGGTTGCATGTTTTAAACTTTTAATCGATGTTCATACCGAGGCATATCATCTTTTTTCAAAGAAAAGGAAGATTGGTCCGTTTGTGCTTATCTATTCATACTCGACGAGTTGTTATATAAAAAAACAAGGACCCCCAATATAAAATTGATGCCCTTAGGTACGTCGGATCCCGATCAAATGCATGGCAATTACTCGCTGCAGCATGACAATTTTTTACACTACAAGGCAATTTTCACTTTAGAACATGGCAAATTTTATACAACAACATGACAAATTTATCTGTTTTCACATGACAAATTTGGAGCCTTCACTCAAAACGTTAAAGATATGATGTCAGATTTTTAACATTTCCCAAAAAGAATATGCGCATCAAATCACCTCTAAAAAAGAAACGATACACAACAGTTATGGAAACTTGGAAAGGTGGCCCGGTTCAATCTTCCTTTATGGAAAAGACGAATCAAGTCAAAGCATGTTGAAAATAGACACGTCTCATAATTGCGGTGTTAACGACATACTACTGCACACGTAGCCAGACACATTTTCCACTGTCCGTGCACAGATGATCGCGACCATTGCATTAGCCTTTAGCCAATGTGACCGTATCCATCGGCAGTGTTTGACCGACGGACTTCGCTTATCGTGCGACCGTTGCACGCACAGGCCAAGACCACGGACAGGTGCGTTGGACGTGTGAAACTTGTGAAGTAACGGCACGTACGTCGCTCGCTCGTAGGTCGCACGCCGGAGCCCTGTACAAGCTCCTACTTTCCCGTGCGTCTCGTCGTTTCCTGGGCCTCCGCTCCGGGGGTCCATGCAGCGCGCGCGGAACGCGACGCGGCACTAGCAGCCGGGCTCGTCCGAGTCCGACCGTGACATCACGGGCGCGCGCGTCACGCTCCGCCGCCGCGTCGACGTCACGCGTGTGTGCGCGTCGGCTCGTGTTCATCGCCCTCGCCGTCCGATGCCCGGGGGGCCGCGGATCGCGTGGCGCGGGAGAGCTCCGGCCCCACGGCCGCACGTGATAAGCGTTGAGCCGCTAAAGCAGCACCTTCATACGGGCTTCCGTTTCCTTCCTGCCTCTCACCGTCATCACGCTTTTATATTCCCTTTTGACAACGAGCTCTGATGGGGCTGACAGACAAATGGTACATGGACCATATGGGCCGGGTCTGTTATTTGCACAGTGATTCGTACCATCTTTTTTTGTCAACGATCGTTTTATGTCCAAGCATCTTCATAATATCGCGGCCCGGGGCCTGTATCGCCCAACAGACTCCTAAATGCACAATACGAAAAAACAAAAATACAGCTCAGGTATGGCCTGGCCAGTTTAACAGCTCAGGCCTGGCCAAGGCAGGCCGAAGCACGGATGCAGCAGCTTTGTAGCTGGGTCCTATAGCTACAAATGGCCCAGTGCTACTCATAATTAAGAGGAAACGCAGAAAGCCAACTGGATCAATATGGCTTGTGTTCTGTGAGTGAAATATAAAGTGAGATTCAGCGATCAGGAAATAAATGGTTTTGTGCCTTTGAGGGGGGCTCGACAGGGGACTCTTTGTCACCATATTTGTTCTTAACTTGTACTGAGTAATTATTGAGTTTATTAGCTCATAGAGAGAAGGTTCGTGATCACTCGGCAAAAAAAGAGAGAAGGTTCGTGACACTGAAAGAGCAAGGGTTTGCGGAAACACACCGTCCATTTCACATTTACTTTTTACCGATGGTTCCCTAATCCTTGGGATCGGGGTCAGTTTCGGAAACATCCATATCCTCTCGTGATGGGTGAGCACGCGTAGCGGCGCCCACTTGATCTCCCTGCTCCGGCGAGCCCTGCACCCCCTCTGCACGGATGCAGGGCCCCCTTCGTGCCCTCTCTTGGCCCCCGCAGCCGCGCTCCCTCGTGCTCCCCATCTTTCCTGCGGGATGGATTCTCGCCGAAGTTCTCAGCCCAGGTCCTCGATGATGGCGGCGACGCATGTTCTGTCTGTGTCGAGTGTCGATCTTGCGCCCTCACTCTAGCCACCCCCCTTGGTGTCCACGGTGGTACCCTCTGTCGTTGCGCCCTTCCCCCTCCCTCCGATGTCGTGTGCACCACCTCACCACCTTCCACCTCGTGGGGCTGAGTGGTGGAGGACGACGTGGAGGTGGTGCTGGAGTTACCACCGGGAGAGACAAGCATTGCTTCATGCGATCTCGATCTGGTGCCAGCTAGCCTGCTCATGCCCGGATCCGATGGGATTCCCGTGGGGGCCGCAAAAAGTGTAGTTGGAGGTGTAAATTACTCATTTATGAGGCTAAACTTGTTTTACTTCGTGTTGGTGTCCTGGATATAAGTGGAGATTCACAGGTATTTATGGGGAGCCCAAGATGGAGAAGGAAGAGACATGGCGGCTTCTGTGTAATTCGCATCACCAGGAGAAGCTCTCGTGGGTATGCATGGGGGACTTCAACGAGATCCTCTACAAATTTGAGAAGCAGGAGGGTGTGCCGAGAGCACAAATATATATGGACCGCTTTCATGATGCCTTGAATTTTTGTAACCTGGATGACCTTGGTTTCGAGGGGGGCACCTTTATTTGACGCAATAATAATTATCGCATGTAGGGTTATATTCGGGAGCGTCTTGATAGGGTTGTGGCAAATCCACAATGTTGTGCACGCTTCCCAGGTTACAAGGTGACTCATGGATGTCCCGAACATTCTGATCATAGGACCGTCATCATGGATGTTCACGGTGCGAGAAGGAAGGTCATGCCCAAACCGAACAATCTTAATAAGCACTTCGAAGCCCGCTGGTTACTTGAAGGGACTGCGAAAAGGTGGTTGTTGAGGCATGCGATGAAGTTGTAACAAAGGGCAATGGGAAGGCGATGGAACACACATCAAAGAATTCTCACAAACTCTTGACAAATGGAGTAGAGAAGTGTTGAGTGATGTTCAGAAAAGAGTAAAGAAGTTGCGGCAGAACTTGGAGGAGTGCTTTAGGAAAGATTTGTCGGAGACAACGGTGAAATGTGAGAAGGTGGCGCGGTACAAACTTGGACGTTTGGAGGAGTGGCTTGATATCTTTTGGCAGTAGCAGGCACATGTGAGCTATTTAATGAAGGGAGATCATAACAGAGATTATTTTCATGGTGTAGCATCAGAGAGGAAGATGCGAAATATGATTCATGAATTGAAGGAAGAGGATGGTGTGGAGGTAGAAGGGGACGAGGGCTTAAAGGCTCTCATAACTAACCATTCCTCTAGCTTGTTTACCCCCATGGCAGGTTGACAAATGGAGCATATTCTACATTGTGTTATGCCCCGAGTGACTCCACAAATGAACACCTTCCTCCGGAAAGAGTGCATGGCTCAAGAAATAAAGAGTGCATTTTTTATAGTTACTGCCCAGTTTTTATAACTATATCCCCCTTATTATTTCTTAAAGCCCATTTTCTTGTTAAGCCTAATGCATCCCTCCTCCTAGGAAAGATTTGTAGCCCAACGGGGCGGAGAATAACAAGTCCACCGGGATTGTGTACAACTGTCAGCCCAGTTGCATTGCTGATGTTGAAAAAAGGCCTGTGTAGTAGAGTACAACCTTACATGGCTACTCAGCCCACATTCAGCGATGCCAGAAAGGCCCAAACAAGGCTTCTGTACAACCTTTTGAAGTCAATGAGCTCAATTAATAAATTAAGAAAAAAGTTAGAGTACAGTGGAACCTAATTAAAAGCTGTCACGAGCGAAGAAATAATTCAACAGGTCCCACTTGTGCGTGTGTGTGTTTATGTGTGTGTGTGTGAGACCCATCGGTCGATGCTCGTATATACATCTTTCAGCCATATGCATTGATGATGCTTAGTAAAAACTTATATAGTTGACACAATCATATAGAACATCATAGCACACTTAACTTGCATACAAAAATTTCACGCAGGCGGCACAATCAGGGTGGAAGTAGTGGATCACTACGGGTAGGGCTATGTTGAAACCAACGAACTCGTACATAACGGTTCATCGTCTTTATCAATGACAGGGAAATATCTTGAATGTTGTGTAAAGAAAACAGACAAACAACACAATATATAAGTTCTTCTAGAACATTAAGTTGACGTACAACCCTTTTTAAAAAAAGTTCAGGTAAAAAAATAGAACAGGTCACAATCAAATGTACTGGCACATTAGTGCTTCACACCCATAGCTCGGATTTAACTAGTACAATATCTGACAAGATTCAATTGTTACCTCAAATTAGAGCACGTCCAGGCAGCTAGCCATGCCTCTTCTCCTAAAGAAGCAGTGGCCTCTGCCACGCGATGGAGTAGACCTTGTGCCATCCATCGTTCCGAGCAACATGGGGAAAGTCTGACGTTGACTCCTGTAATGGACGTCGTCAACGGACCCGGGCACCAGCGGTGGCGGCAGGACTTCGATTGATGGATTGACTACTTCTTTGACAAGCACGAATACTCGATATAGGTACATCCCTAATGTGGTCCACGGCGGCCTTGGTGGTGACGAATAGTACAACCCCAGTTCCTGCACCGGTATCTCAACACCAATCACCTTCGGTATGGTGGACGGCTTCTTAATCCATGCCATAACCGTTAGAGCCCAGCTGTCTGGAGGAACAAACATACTTACGAGCTCACCTCCAAGGTCATTGATAAGCTCATTCATGGACTCGCTGTTCGAAGCACGTCGAGGCATGCCGTGGAAGGTAAGCTTTGTTAAAAACTCAAGCTCAGAGGGCACCGAGCCCCATCTTGGGTGCCACCGATGAAATCTCAACAGCGCGCCATCGCAGAACAAACGCCGGGAAGATTCGAACACACGACTGCAGTCGAAAGTTGTCCGAAACCTGACGAAGAAATCAGCCGGTGGCGGACAGACTTCGACGAGCAAGTCACTTATTTGGATGCCGTGCATAATGCCAAGAGCTTTGACAAGGTCGTCCGGCGAGACGGGAGGCCGGTCGCTGTTGATGGTTACCATCAGCACTTTGCACTACAAAAAATAGACACATCCGTGACATTTTGGGCCGAATGGAAAATTTTCTGTCATACATATGAAACTTCTATGACGATAATTGTGACAAAACCCGGTATGATCATAGATGTGCTGGGCTCCTACTTCTATGACAAAAAATCATGATGAAAAATGGGCTTTTCGTCCTGGGCGGGCCGGAGACGCAGCTGCATGACATTCTTTGGGCCGTCCATGACGGAAAAAACCGTGGTAGAAGCGAGGGGGAGGAAAATTTTGGGGAGTTCCCGGTTACGGTGGGAGGTCGGGGGCCGACCGATGCGCGTTTCTCTCATACACGTACGCGCGTGTGTGCGAGGCGTTGGCTCTAACTGAACCAGAGCGAGGCTTTGGGCTCTAACTGAACCCGAGCGATTGCACTGCAGGCTACGCGTTACTGAACCCGAGCGACCGATCGACGGCTGTTAACCCGATTGAGCGATTCCTTCGCTACTGCTGCTAACTGAAGCCGATCGATTGGATGAACAGTGAGCGTTGCGGGGGGGGGGGGGGGGTTGGATGAACAGTGAGCGGTGGCGTTGCCTCTGGATGAACAGGACCCCATGGTGTGGAGGGCTGGATGAACAGTAAACGGTGGAGGGGTGCCCGTGGAGGGGTGGTTGAACAGGACTCCGTGGTGTGGAGGGCTGGATGAACAGTAGACGGTGGAGGGGTGCCCGTGGAGGGGTGGTTGAATAGTAGCCGGTGGAGTAGCGCGCGGTGGAGGTTGGATGAACAGGAGCCCATGGAGGCTGGAGGAGGTCGACGGTGGAGATGAATAGTATCCCGTGGAGTCCCGTTTTGCGGTACGCCACACCCCTCCCGATGAACAGGACCCCCGTTTCGACCGTAGGAGGTCCGTTTTGTGGTACGCCACACCCCTCTCGATCAACAGGACCCCCGTTTTGACCGTAAGAGGTCCGTTTCGTCTGTTTTGCGGTACGCCACACCCCTCCCGATCAACAGGACCCCCGTTTCGACCGTAGGAGGTCTGTTTCCTCCGTTTTGCGGTACGCCACACCCCCCCAATCAACAGGACCCCGTTCCGAACATAGGAGGTCCGTTTCCTCCGTTTTGTGGTACGCCAGACCTCATTTCCATCGCATGTTCCGTCCAAGCCCCCCGATGAACACGACCACGTATTCCGTTCTGACCGAGCCGGTTGGCTCCCACGCATTCCGTTGCCTCCCGATGAACATGACGCATTCCGTTGCCTCCCCATCAAGACGACGGATTCCGTTGCCTCCCCATGAACACGACGACGACGCTGTTTCTCCGTTCCGACCCAGCCATGTACACGAGCCCTGGTTGTACGTATGCGCGAGTAGGCGTTCGAGACCCCGCCCGTATGTACACATATGTGGCCGTATTTTCTTTCTTGCACCCTGGCCACTATACGTACGTGTACATGCTACGTGTGCGCCTCTACATTGACCAGTATGTACGTACACGTTCGCGACCAGAATGACAATGCTACGTACGCTTCGACCAGGTGGGTCCCGACTGTCAGGCACTTCCTTGCCTGCGAAGATGTAGCTGGTGGGTCCCAGCAGTTAGGGGGGCGAATCATTTTTTTTGCCCGGACGCACTTCCTTGCGTGCGAAGATGTAGCCGGTGGGTCCCAGCAGTCAGGGGGGCGAATTGTTTTTTTTGCCCGGACGCACTTCCTTCCGTGCGAAGGTGTAGCTGGTGGGTCCCAGCAGTCAGGGGGGCGAATCGTTTTTTTACCCGGACGCACTTCCTTGCGTGCGAAGATGAAGATGGTGGGTCCCAGTAGTCAGGGGGAAACGTTTTTTCCGCGAAATATAGTGGCCCGTCCGGTGGGTCCCAGCTGTCAGGTGGATGAATCATTATTTTCAGCGTAATAAGCAGGCACTTCCTTGCTGCGACCGTGGACCCAGCTGTCAGCCTCTCCACGTACAGTCCACGTCCGATGGAAGTCGTTCCTTGACCACGTTGACCAGGCCGCGCCGAGAGCACCACGACGGTGGATGACGGCGAGGCCTAGGAAGGGGATGACGCGGATGAAAGTGCAACTATCCCTAGGTGGTTTTGGTAATTGTCGGTGTCAAAACCGGCGGATCTCGGGTAGGGGGTCCCGAACTGTACGTCTAGGCCGGATGGTAACAGGAGGCAAGGAACACGATGTTTTACCCAGGTTCGGGCCCTCTTGATGGAGGTAAAACCCTACGTCCTGCTTGATTAATATTGATGATATGGGTAGTACAAGAGTAGATCTACCACGAGATCAAGGAGGCTAAACCCTAGAAGCTAGCCTACGGTATGATTGTTGTATGATGAAGTTGTCCTACGGACTAAAACCCTCCGGTTTATATAGACACCGGAGAGGGTTAGGGTTACACAAAGTCGGTTACAATGGTAGGAGATCTTGACTATCCGCATCGCCAAGCTTGCCTTCCACGCCAAGGAAAGTCCCATCCGGACACGGGACGAAGTCTTCAATCTTGTATCTTCATAGTCCTGGAGTCCGGCTGAAGGTATAGTCCGGCTACCCGGACACCCCCTAATCCAGGACTCCCTCAGTAGCCCCCGAACCAGGCTTCAATGACGACGAGTCCGACGCGCAGATTGTCTTCGGCATTGCAAGGCGGGTTCTTCTCCAAATTCCGTGTACCTGCTGAATAATGTCCGATTTTCGTAATGTAGCGCACCTTGGCTTCCACGCCCAATAATGGCCGTCTTCCACGTGTCAAACGAATGCAAAAAGTCGGGGTGTTTTTACATTCACACCCCTAGCCGCATAAACGAGCCGCCTATTTAATGGGATGGGGATTCAGATCCAAACCACACATTCTTCTCCCCGTGAGTAATCATCAGAGCGCCTCCAGCAAAGGTCCATTCCAACATGGCCAGCCGTCGCAGCTCCTCCCCTCGCCCTTCCAGTCCTAAACCTGGAGACTGGGAGAGGTGCTCCATCCCGCACAGCGAGCTAGTGTCGCTTCAGGTCAAGGGATTTCTCCCTCAGGCCTATATGGTCCCGGTCCGAGCCGGACTCGCCACCTATAATGGTGGAGAGCAAGCAGAGAGCACCCCCAATCTCTCCAAAGGAGAGCGGGTGTGCCTCGTCCCTTATCTAATAAGAGGACTTGGATTTCCAATTCATCCATTTCTCCGTGGGCTTCTGGAGTTCTACGGCCTCCAGCTGCACAATCTCACGCCCGCCTCTATATTGCATATCGCGGGCTTCGTCGCCCTTTGCGAGCTATTCTTGGGTGTTGAGGCTCATTTCGCGCTGTGGAAGAGGTTATTCTGCTTGGTGCCCCGCTCTCAAGAGGGGTCTATATATCAAGTGGGCGGAGCCAAAGTGTGGCGTATCGCCGGGACCGGATATCTATCCGGAACCCCAAAGAAGGCGTCCGAGGACTGGCCTTCGGAATGGTTTTATATAGATGATGTCCCACTGCCGGATCCTATCCGGGTCGGTCTCCCCGAATTCAACAGTGCTCCCTTAAAGAAACGCCTAAGCTGGCGTCCGCGGAGCTCTCAGAGAGAAGGCGACAGGGACGTCCTTCACCTGATGGGTCGGATAAGACTATTGGCTCATTCCGGACTAACCATGATTGGAGTCATGGCCGCATGCATTATGTGGGGGGTGCAGACGCTTCAATATAGAGGCCACCCCATGTGGGATTTTAACGGGGAGGATGACGCCACCCGTTACGGTCGTAAGGGGCCAGCCTCAGCTGCCGCTCTAGTAAAGATCTTATCCTCTTTGTATAAGGGAGAAGAGGAGGAATTCCTCCGCGTCAACCCGCAGGGCGGATTTACTATGTACAACCCTCCGAGTTGGGTAAGTGGACAATTGTGCTTACCCATCCGTTTTATATTCCCATGATTAAATATGTAGTCTAACGATTTCAACGCAGGAACCGCGTCAGGAAGTAAAGGATATAACCAGCCGTCCCCCACAGCCCGAGGATCCAGAACGGTCCCTCGATCCGGACTCCGAAGAGGATCCGGACATATCGGTGGAGCTGATTGACAGGGTGTTTCATCAGCTAAGCAAGGACAATACCTTGGTGGCCATTACGGCTGATTACCCAGGGTTAATCCCGGCCTCCCAAGTAACAGAGAGCGGAGTCTCATCCCCTTGAGAAGGAATCCATTCTCACGCATTTCAGTTTTCCTGACAACGACCGTGTTTTGCAGGGGAGGTTTCCGAGGCGGGAGGCCGAACCTGCGGCGGCTAGCCAACGAGGGGCCGCAGGGCCCCGTGGGGTAAAAAGGAATGTAGTCCGGACTGAGACGCCGGCGCAAAGGTATAGCGCACCCTCTTTTTCCCTGGTGTTATTCCTTCAGGGCATATTAACGTTCGTGCTATCTTCAGGATGAAGAGACCTCGCCGGACTATATCCGGAGAGGTTGCCAATCGTGCCTCCACCAGCCAGGCTCCAATGCCTGGCCGGAAGCGGAAGCGAACACAAGGCGTGCACCGGACGCTCCTCCGACAGAGGATGCGGACAGGCTGTCTGCCACCAATTCCGAGGTGGAGAGTGCCATGAACCACAGGCGTCGTCGGATAGTTCTTCGCGACGCTTGTTTCTCCCAAGAGGCATTAGATGACTTCAATTCGGGAGATGCGTACCTCCATGCCGCTCAAAATGGTTTAGCCAGAGCCACGGAGCAATATGTAAAAGACATACGGGTAAGAAAATTTGGTATATATATATACCAGTAGCCCCCGAGACTTGAAACAGTTAGAGTAACTGATTTAAGGATCATTTGTTATGCAGGTTCTTACATAGAAGAATACTGTACTGTCCCAGGAGCTGGAAGAGTGCAAAGCCCAACTGGAGGCCGCACTAGCCGCGGCAGGGGAGCCCAAAGAGACCCTCTCTGGTAAGATATACTTCGAAAGATTAGTATTTTGTGAAGTGCGACGTGGGTGTAAATCTGACAAATCATATTGCAGATGTCGCCGGAATGGATCCGGAGAGGCAACAACTCTTACGCCGGCTAAAGGCCGGTGAGAGTATGCTGACAAGGGTGAGGCGGGAGAAGAATGATCTTCAGGATGCCAACACCAAGCTGGATGTTGAGCTTAAAGATGTTCGTGAGCAGCTGTCAGACTCTACTAAGGAGAATCAGCGGCTTCGACACGGCATATTTAGTAAGTGCTTAAGTGAATCTTTGAAAGAAAAGAGTTCGGCGAGGAAGTCGACTAACAGAGTAATGTCTGTAGGTATGCTAACGGGTCGTCCTGCAGAGGAGATGCCCGGTTCTATGGGTGACCTTCTTCCCGAGCTCTCGCAACTGCATGAGCGAGTTCGGCAGGCGATGCGAGGTGTTGCCCAAGCCTTATGGCCTTCCCACTCCATGCCCGAGGGCCTTGGAGAGCTTTCGGAGAAGCTTAAGGGAGCTCGGCAGCGCTTCCAGTTGTGGAAGATATCGGCCTGCCGACAAGGCGCTAGGGAGGCCTGGGCCATGGTGAAGACGCGGTACACGAAGTCTGACCCAAACCACATGGCCGAGGTCGGACCTATGGGGCCTGACGGGAAGGAGATCCCTATAAGCTTAGTGTACAGCCAAGTAGAATTGGCCGCAAAGTATTCCCAGCAGGACTATAAGTTAGATAGCCTGTTAGATGGTATTGAAGAGGAATACAATCAGTCAGAGTGACTATGTAATTTTTAATTGACATGTGTAATGCCTTCTATCCGGATTGTAGATCGTTTGTCGTTGCCGGCCTTTTCGCTTCAACCTCAGGACCTGACGGTCCGGAGTGTGTCCGAATACCCTACCGGTTATGTAAGAACCGGGGTATGCATGGAGACCAGGCGTAGGGGTCATTAGTGCTTTATCAGACAAGTGCCCAACTAGTTATGTTATATTACATGGTTAGTAAGAAACATCTTCCAGAGAGAATAGTTCCGTTAGGGGTTCCTTTCTCTGGGAGGCATGCCCTAAAGTGCATGTCTGTACTGCAAATGCAGGAAAATCATCTGGGGGCTTATATATAAGTAAGTAAAAAAGGTCATCTTTTAGTTCACCAACCGAATATTCCCTTAAGAACGCTAGCTTTCGGCTTCACCCAGTCTGAGGTACACATCCGGCTGATCTGGCAGTAACAATCGCAGAGGTGCTCCCTTTACCACCTAGCCGAACAATCGAGAACGTAGGGGTAAGCACAGGAGCCAGGCAACCCAGCTTGCCAAAACTTAAGTCATATCGATGCATATAATGGTGAAGAAAAGGTACATGCGGAAGTTTGACACATGTGGTGGGCGTGAAGCCCGTATAAATAAGCTTCTGTTAAAGAAGCCCCCAGGTTTAATGAGCGCGAGTAGCACGTCACTTGAGGAGCCTTTAAGGGCTATAAAAGAAAATAGGGGAAGGAGAGAAATGTAAGACAGAAAATGTAAAAAATGGACAGAGGAAGGAGACAAACACAGAGTCCAGCGCTAGGCATAGAATTTTCGGAGATGTGCTGCGTTCCATGGGTTCGGCTTGAGTCGGTTATCCGACGCATCTCGCAGGCGGTATGCTCCACCAGTCAGGACTTGGTCGATTATGAAGGGACCTTCCCACTTGGGCTTCAGCTTGTCCTTTTTCTTGTCCGGCAGGCGTAGAACTAATTCGCCAATGTTGTAGTTTTTGGCCCGCACTTCTCTGCTTTGATATCTTCGAGCCTGCTGTTGATAGAATGCGGAACGGGCTTTTGCCACGTCGCGCTCCTCCTCTAAGGCGTCCAAACTGTCCTGCCGATCGAGCTCGGCTTCCCTTTCTTCGTACATGCGCACTCGAGGTGAGTCATGAATTATGTCGCAGGGCAAGACTGCCTCTGCGCCGTACACCATAAAAAATGGTGTGTATCCGGTGGTGCGATTCGGCGTGGTCCGCAGCCCCCAGAGTACGGAGTCGAGCTCCTCTACCCAGTGCATGTTAGATTCCTTGAGGGACCGCACTAATCTGGGTTTGATGCCGCTCATGATGAGACCATTTGCACGTTCGACCTGACCGTTAGTTTGTGGGTGATAGACGGAAGCATAATCGAGCTTGATGCCCATGTTTTTGCACCAGAGTTTTACCTCATTAGCCGTAAAGTTCGTGCCGTTATCGGTGATGATGCTGTGGGGGATGCCATAACGGTGTACGACCCCGGATATAAAGTCTATCACAGGTCCGGATTCGTCCGTCTTAACAGGCTTGGCTTCTATCCATTTGGTGAACTTATCCACCATGACCAGTAAGTATTTTTTCTTGTGGGTTCCGCCTTTAAGGGGTCCCACCATGTCAAGCCCCCAGACCGTGAAAGGCCAAGTGATGGGGATAGTTTGGAGGGCGGTGGGTGGCATATGGCTTTGGTTTGCAAAAAGCTGGCAACCGACGCATCGTTGGACCAAGTCCTGAGCGTCCGCCTGGGCCGTCGGCCAATAAAAGCCTGTACGGAAAGCCTTGCTTACAAGGGACCGGGCTGCGGTGTGATGGCCATCGAGTCCGGCATGAATTTCAGCCAGCAGGTTCCGCCCTTCCTCTTCGGAGATGCACCTTTGAAGGACTCCGGTAGTGCTTTTCTTATAAAGTTCTCCCTCATGGACTTTATAGGCTTTAGATCGCCGCACTATACAGCGTGCCTCGTTTTGGTCCTCTGGGAGTTCCTGCCTAGTAAGGTAGGCTAGGAATGGTTCTTTCCACGGGGCGATAACGGCCATTAGTATGTGGGCTGAGGTTGTGATTTCATTGGCAGAGCCTCCGATTATGTCAGATTGTTCGGCGTCGGACAGTGCGGTTGGGTCTGGGCTAATATTGCCATGTTCCCCTTTCCCATACTACGGATGGCTTGAACAGCCTTTCTAGGAAGATGTTGGGGGGGACCGCATCGCGTTTTGCGCCGATGCGTGCTAGGACGTCTGCCGCCTGATTGTTTTCTCGGGCTATATGGTGAAATTCGAGCCCCTCAAACCGAGCTGACATTTTGAGGACGGCGTTGCGGTAAGCTGCCATTTTTGGATCCTTGGCATCGAAGTCTCCATTTATTTGGGATATCGCGAGGTTCGAATCCCCGCGCACCTCTAGTCGTTGAATGCCCATGGATACTGCTATCCGGAGACCATGTAAAAGGGCCTCATATTCGGCTGCATTGTTGGAGTCCGTGTACATAATCTGGAGTACATATTGAACTGTGTCTCCTGTGGGGGACGTCAAAACGACGCCGGCCCCTAGTCCGGCCAACATTTTGGAACCGTCGAAGTGCATGATCCAGTTTGAATATGTGTCGTACTCTTTAGGGAGTTCGGCCTCCGTCCATTCTGCGATGAAGTTGGCCAAAACTTGCGACTTGATAGCTCGCCGTGGCCTATAAGTTATGTCGAACGGGAGGAGCTCGATGGCCCATTTTGCAATCCGGCCCGTTGCATCACGATTGTTTATAATATCGTTGAGTGGTACTTCCGATGCTACTGTGATTGAACACTCTTGAAAGTAGTGTCGTAGCTTCCAGGATGGCATGAATACCGCATATGCATTCTTTTGATAATGTGGGTACCGTGATTTGCATGGGGTGAGAACAGTGGACACATAGTAAACCAGCTTTTGAAGGGGGAATTTGTGTCCGTCCGTTTCCCGCTCGACGACGAGTACTGCGCTGACAACTTGATGGGTTGCTGCAATGTACAATAGCATTGGTTCGCCGATGTTTGGCGCGGCCAGGACAGGGTTTGTTGCCAATATGGCTTTTATTTCGTCGAGTCCGGCCGTGGCGGCATTCATCCACTCGAAGTGTTCGGTGCACCGAAGGAGGCGGTAGAGGGGTAGCGCCTTTTCTCCCGAACGGGAGATAAAGCGGCTTAGAGCCGCCACGCATCCGGTTAATTTTTGTATTTGTTTGAGGTCCTTTGGGATATCCAATTGTGACAAAGCTCAGATCTTGGCTGGATTTGCTTTGATTCCTCTACCGGATATGATGAAGCCCAAGAGCTTTCCGGCTGGAACGCCGAAAACGCATTTTTCCGGATTTAGCTTGATGTCATATGCTCGGAGGTTGTCAAATGTAAGCCTCAAGTCGTCTACTAGAGATTCGACATGTCTTGTTTTTACGACCACATCATCCACGTATGCCACTACTATTTTGCCGATCTGGTTTGCCAGACATGTCTGAATCATGCGATGATATGTTGCGCCAACGTTTTTGAGCCTGAAAGGCATTGTGTTGAAGCAGAATGGGCCGTATGGGGTGATGAATGCCGTTGCGGCTTGGTCTGACTCGGCCATCTTGATTTGATGGTAACCGGAGTATGCATCGAGGAAGCACAACGAATCGTGTCCTGCAGTGGCGTCGATAATTTGATCGATGCGGGGGAGGGGGAAGGGATCCTTTGGGCAAGCCTTGTTATGGTCTTTGAAGTCAACGCACAGGCGCCAGGATTTTTCCTTCTTTGGTACCATCACCAAGTTTGCTATCCAGTCTGGATGTTTTATATCTCTGATGAATATGGCCTCCAATAGTTTGGCTAGCTTCTCTCCCATTGCCTGTCTCTTGGGCTCAGAGAAACGCCGAGGGGCTTGTTTGACAGGTTTGAATCCTTTTAGGATATTTAAGCTGTGTTCGGCCAGCCTGCGTGGGATTCCTGGCATGTCTGAAGGGTGCCAGGCAAAAATGTCCCAGTTCTCCCGTAGGAATTCTCGCAGTGCGGCATCTACATCGGGGTTTAATTGTGCCCCGATGGAAGCTGTTTTATTGGGGTTCGTTGGATGGACCTGGAATTTGACTATTTCATCCGCTGGTTTAAAGGAGGTGGACTTGGATCTTTTGTCGAGTATCACATCATCCCTGTTTACCGTGGAGCGCAGCGTAGTCAGTTCCTCAGCCACTAGGGCTTCGGACAGTGCCTCAAGGGCCAATGCGGCTGTCTTGTTTTCGGCGCGGAGTGCTATGTCCGGATCACTAGCGAGAGTGATGATTCCGTTCGGCCCGGGCATCTTGAGCTTCATGTACCCGTAATGGGGTATTGCTTGGAAGATTGTAAATGCTTCCCGCCCCAGCAGAGCGTGGTATCCGCTACTGAACGGGGCCACTTGGAATGTGACCTCTTCGGACCTATAATTATCCGGGGTGCCAAACACCACATCTAGTGTGATTTTTCGTGCACAGCGCGCTTCCCGACTGGGGATTATTCCTCTAAAGGTTGTGCTGCTTCGCTCAATGCGGTTCCAGTCTATTCCCATTTTTTGAAGGGTTTCCTCATAAATGAGGTTCAATCCGCTGCCTCCGTCCATGAGTACCTTGGTGAGGCGAAAGCCGTCCACTATAGGACTGAGTACCAATGCGGCTGGTGCTCGAGCTGTTCGGAATTTAGGTTCATCACTAGCATTAAAAGTAATAGCCGTGTCACTCCATGGGTTTATTGTTGCTACTTGATAGACTTCGGTGAGGCTGCGGAGTGTTCTTTTTCGCATATTATTTGATGCGAAAGTCTCGAAGACTGTTAAGACTGTACTGGAGTCCCTGAGGTGGCTTTCTGCGGCCTCCAGAATTAGGAGATCTTCGCCCCTTTTGGCCACCTGCCAGAGTATCCAACATGCTCTAAGGCTATGAGTTGGTGTGGCGTCCTCTGTACTATGAATTTTACAGGGTCCATTAAGCCATCCCTCCAGTACGGTTCCATGCCCTGTAGAGGGTTTTGGTTTTTTGGTTTTTAACCCGGGTGTCTGATGGCGATGCACCCTTTTATTTCGAACGAGGTTTCTATTCAAGGCCGGATTGTCCCAAAATTTAGCTTTGGTTTTCCGGGCGCTTTCCATCGCACAGTACTTTTGTACTATGGACGCCAAGTCAGCGAAGCATGTAAGATCACGATGACCTGTGGCGTTGAGGATTCCCTTGTCCGTGCAATTATTGCAGAAGATTGAGATTGCGTCTTCCTCGCGGCAGTCCTTTATCCTGTTCATAACCAGGAGGAACCTCGCCTAGTAATGATGTACTGTTTCTTCGGGCTTTTGCCTGATTTGGGATAGATCGCTTAAGTTCGGGTGGGTGGGTGGAATTAAATCTAGAACTTCACCCAATCTAAGACTCAGAGGCCAAGGAGTTTCCAAACTCTGAAGTTTGGATTCTTGGATGTTGTCAAGTGAATCTAGCCCGTTGCCTGATTCTAAGTTCAGGTCTTGAGTTACATCCTCCCCTCCGCGGGTGTCCGGCTTGGAGGGATCGGGAATCCGTACGTAGCTAGTCCTTAAGATAGATGAAGAGTCGCCGCACTGTGCCTCTACCACGACAACGTGATGGGTGACTTGGGGAGAATTAATTTCTCTTAGATCGGGTTTAAGCCCAACCTGGTCATAATCCGTAGTGACACCCAAGGTGGCGATGCGATCCAAGAGCTCGTTTACGGAAGAGAGCTCCATTGGATCTAACTGCTCGACGAGTTCCGAGCTGACGTGAAGATTGCTTTTGATGACCCGAGAGGTCACCGTCGGCGCAACGGCCGAACAGGCGGTCATGAGAAAACCGCCTAGCTGGAGAGTTTGGCCGACAGCCAAGGCTCCCTTAGTAACGGCGCCGTCTTTAAAGACGGGAAGAGGCATCCTTCCTGATTGCGACGACACAGAGGAACTCTCAATGAAAGCACCAATGTCGGTGTCAAAACCGGCGGATCTCGGGTAGGGGGTCCCGAACTGTGCGTCTAGGCCGGATGGTAACAGGAGGCAAGGAACACGATGTTTTACCCAGGTTCGGGCCCTCTTGATGGAGGTAAAACCCTACGTCCTGCTTGATTAATATTGATGATATGGGTAGTACAAGAGTAGATCTACCACGAGATCAAGGAGGCTAAACCCTAGAAGCTAGCCTACGGTATGATTTTTGTATGATGAAGTTGTCCTACGGACTAAAACCCTCCGGTTTATATAGACACCGGAGAGGGTTAGGGTTACACAAAGTCAGTTACAATGGTAGGAGATATTGAATATCCGCATCGCCAAGCTTGCCTTCCACGCCAAGGAAAGTCCCATCCGGACACAGGATGAAGTCTTCAATCTTGTATCTTCATAGTCCTGGAGTCCGGCTGAAGGCTACCCGGACACCCCCTAATCCAGGACTCCCTCAGTAATTCCTAACAACATATAGCTCATTGAGCTAATGCTATTCCAAGATTAATATTTCAGAAAAAGCTCAATGAATGGCATGACATGGATGAGGGAAGTGGACCCCTTAAAATACTAAGGACAAAAAGATTGGCTCAAGCTCAAAGCTCAAAACTCTACATTTTATATTTTAGTGATCCAAGATCACATTGAGTCTATAGGAAAAGCGAATACTATCAAGGAGGGATGAGGTGTTGCTTGATGAGGTTCTTGCTTCATAGTGCTTAGTGATATGCTCCAAAACCCTCAACTACCTTCCCACATCCACATATGACCTAAACCAAAAGTCAAACTCGGGCCCACCGATTGTTTCTATCCGGCGCCACCGAGTTCAGATGTCATAGCCACTGCCACAAACCCTAGGAAAATTGGTCTCACCGATAGGGATCTCGGTCACACCGAGGTGGGGTTGTAATCTCTTTGTTTCCCTTCGTAACGTTTTGGTCCTACCGAGATGAGCGATCGGTCCCACCGAGATTGCAATGTAAACTCTCTGTTTCCCTTTTGTAACATTTTGGTCCCACCGAAATGAGCGATCGGTCCCACCAAGTTTACCTGACCAACTCTCTGGTTAGCTTATCACCAAAATCGGTCACACCGAGATTACGTTATGCCCTAACCCTAACCATATCGGTCCTACCGAGTTGCATCTCAGTCCCACCGAAAATCCTAACGGTCACTAGGTTTGCTAAATCGGTCCGACCAAGTTTCTCAATTCGGTCTCACCGAGATTGGTAAATTGTGTGTAACTATTAGTTTTTGTGTGGAGGCTATATATACCCCTCCACCCACTCTTCATTCGTGGAGAGAGCCATCAGAACATACCTACACTTCCAATACACATTTTTTGAGAGAGAACCACCTACTCATGTGTTGAGGCCAAGATATTCCATTCCCACCATATGAATCTTGATCTCTAGCCTTCCCCAAGTTGCTTTCCACTCAAACATTCTTTCCACCAAATCCATATCCTGTGAGAGAGAGTTGAGTGTTGGGGAGACTATCATTTGAAGCACAAGAGCAAGGAGTTCATCATCAACACACCATTTGTTACTTCTTGGAGAGTGGTGTCTCCTAGATTGGCTAGGTGTCACTTGGGAGCCTCCGACAAGATTGTGGAGTTGAACCAAGGAGTTTGTAAGGGCAAGGAGATCGCCTACTTCATGAAGATCTACCGCTAGTGAGGCAAGTCCTTCGTGGGCGATGGCCACGATGGGATAGACAAGGTTGCTTCTTCGTGGACCCTTCGTGGGTGGAGCCCTCCGTGGACTCGCGCAACCGTTACCCTTTGTGGGTTGAAGTCCCCATCAACGTGGATGTACGATAGCACCACCTATCGGAACCACGACAAAAACATCCGTGTCTCCAATTGCGTTTGAATTCTCCAAACCCTTCCCTTTACATTCTTGCAAGTTGCATGCTTTACTTTCCGCTGCTCATAGACTCTTTGCATGCTTGCTTGAATTGTGTTAAGATTGCTTGACTTGTGCTAAGATAGCTAAAATCTGCCAAAGACTAAAATTGGGAAAAGGATAGATTTTTAATTGGTCAAGTAGTCTAATCACCCCCCTCTAGACATACTTTCGATCCTACAAGTGGTATCAGAGCTTTGGTCTCCATTTGCCTTGATTTTCATAGCTTTTGTAAGTCATAGCCTTGGTTTCACAACCTAGGAGAGTATGGCGTCTAGCGAGGGAAATTACCACCGTAGAGGTCCTTACTTTGATGGTACTAATTTTGCTAGTTGGAAGCATAAGATGAAAATGCATATTCTTGGACATAACCCCGCCGTTTGGGCTATTGTGTGTGTTCGCTTGCAAGGTGAATTATTTGATGGACGAGAACCGAATCGTGAAGCTACCGCGGAAGAGTTGAAGATGCTACAATACAATGCTCAAGCTTGTGATATCCTCTTCAACGGATTGTTCCTCGAAGAATTCAACAAAATCAACCGTCTTGAGAATGCAAAGGAAATTTGGGATACTTTGATTGATATGCATGAAGGTACCGACTCCGTCAAGGAATCCAAGTTGGATGTGCTCCAAAGTCAACTTGACAAGTTCAAAATGAAGGATGGTGAAGGTGTCGCTGAAATGTACTCTAGGCTTGCTCTTATCACAAATGAGATTGCCGGCTTAGGAAGTGAAGAGATGACCGACAAATTGATCATCAAGAAGATCCTAAGAGCCTTGGATGGAAAATACGATACCGTATGCACATTGATCCAAATGATGCCAAATTTCAAAGATCTCAAGCCAACGGAAGTCATTGGAAGAATTGTTGCTCATGAGATGTCACTCAAGGATAAGGAGGAGCTCCATAACAAGTCAAGTGGTGCTTACAAAGCCTCATGTGAAGCTCCCACATCATCAAATGAGAAACAAACCTTCAATGAAGAATTGAGCTTAATGGTGAAGAACTTCAAAAAGTTCTACAAGAATAGAAGCAAAGAGAGAAGTTCCAAGTCAAGGTACTACAATGACAAAAGATCTTCTAGTCGAGAGCGAAACTGCTACAATTGTGGAAGACCCGGACACTACTCCAATGAGTGTACGGCTCCCCACAAGAGAAGAGAAGATTCTCCCAAAAGAAGAAGTAGAAGAGAAGAATCACCATCAAGGGAGAGAAGGAGTAGGGATGATCGATATGAACAAAGACCCTCTCGAAGAAGCAATTTCCACAATGTCTTAATTCTGTGCCAAACTCGTAATTCATATATTCATCTCTATGATCATATCATAGATATTTTATCCTCTTGTCACGATGATCTTCAACTTCACCCTGAAATTACTTGAACCTTTCAATAATTCAGACTCGTGATTCATCAAGTAAATATACTTAGCATCTACTCAAATCATCTGTGAAGTAAGAATATAACGATATCCACTACATGCCTCAACACTCATTGGACTGCACACATCAAGATGTATTACTTCCAACAAGTTGCTTTCTTGTTCCATCTTACTGAAAACGAGGCCTTTCAGTCATCTTGCTCATGTGGTTGATTTGCATGTCTCAAGTGATTCAAAATCAAGCGAGTCCAAAGATCCATCAACATGGAGCTTCTTCATGCGTTTTATACCATTGTGACTAAAATTGCAGTGCCACAAGTATGTGGTACTATCATTACTATCTTATATCTTTTGGCATGAACATGTGTATCACTATGATCGGGATTCGATAAACCATTCATTTTAGGTGCAAGACCATTGAAGGTATTATTCAAATAAGCAGAGTAACCATTATTCTCCTTAAATGAATAACTGTATTGCGATAAACATAATCCAATCATGTCTATGCTCAACGCAAACACCAAATAACACCAATCCCGATGGTAAATGGAGCGTGCGATGCTTGATCACATCAACCTTGGAAACACTTCCAACACATATCATCGTCTCACCTTTGACTAGTCTCCATTTATTCCGTAGCCTTTCATTTCGAGTTACCAACACTTAGCAACCGAACCGGTATCTAATACCCTGCTGCTACTAGGAGTACTAGTAAAGTACACATTTAATATAATGTATGTCCAATACATACTTCTTTCAACCTTGCCAGCCTTCTCATCTACCAAGTATCTAGGGTGGTTCAGCTTCAGTGACCGTTCCCCTTATTACAGAAGCACTTAGTCTCGGGCTTGGGTTCAACTTTGGGTTTCTTCACTAGAGCAGCAACTGATTTGTCGTTTCATGAAGTATCCCTTTCTTGCCCTTGCCCTTCTTGAAACTAGTGGTTTTACTAACCATCAACAATTGATGCTCCTATTTGATTTCTACTTTCGCGGTGTCGCGAATAGCTCAAGGATCATCATACCTATCCCTGATATGTTATAGTTCATCATGAAGCTCTAGTAGCTTGGTGGTAGTGACTTTGGAGAACCATCACTATCTCATCTGGAAGATCAACTCCCACTCGATTCAAGCAATTGTAGTACTCATACAATCTGAGCACATGCTCAACGATTGAGCTTTTCTCCTTAGTGTGCAAGCTTAAGAAACTTGTCAAAGGTCTCATACCTCTTGACGTGGGCACTAGCTTGAAATCCCGATTTCAGTCCTTGGAACATCTCATATGTTCTGCGATGTTTAAAAAACGTCTTTGGTGCCTCAATTCTAAACAATTTAGCATTACACACTGAACTATCATGTAGTCATCAAAACGTGTATGTCAGATGTTCGCAACATCCACAACCGACGTTTGAGGTTCAGCTCCCTAAGCGGTGCATTAAGGACATAATCCTTCTGCGCGGCAATGAGGACAATCCTCTGTTTACGGACCCAGTCCGCATAATTGCTACTATCAACTTTCAACTAAATTTTCTCTAGGAACATATCTAAAATAGTAGAACTAAAGCGTAAGCTACGACATAATTTGCAAAGTCCTTTTGACTATGTTCATGATAATTAAGTTCATCTGATTATTTAATGAACTCCCACTTAGATAGACATCCCTCTAGTCATCTAAGTGATACATGATCCGAGTCAACTAGGCCGTGTCCGATCATCACATGAGACGGACTAGTCATCATCGGTGAACATCTTCATGTTGATCGTATCTTCTATACGACTCATGTTCGACCTTTCGGTCTTACACGTTCCGAGGCCATGTCTGTACATGCTAGGCTCGTCAAGTCAACCTAAGTGTATTGCGTGTGTAAATCTGGCTTGCACCCGTTGTATTCGAACATTAGAATCTATCACACCCGATCATCACGTGGTGCTTCGAAACAACGAACCTTCGCAACGGTGCATAGTTAGGGGGAACACTTTTCTTGAAATTATTGTGAGGGATCATCTTATTTTAGCTACCGTCGTTCTAAGAAAATAAGATGTAAAACATGATAAACATCACATGCAATAAAATAGTGACATGATATGGCCAATATCATTTTGCTCCTTTTGATCTCCATCTTCGGGGCACCATGATCATCATCGTCACCGGCATGACACCATGACCTCCATCATCATGATCTCCATCATCGTGTCTTCATGAAGTTGTCTCGTCATCTATTACTTCTACTACTATGGCTAACAGTTTAGCAATAAATTAAAGTAAATACATGACGTTTATGTTGACACGCAGGTCATAAATAAATTAAGACAACTCCTATGGCTCCTGCCGGTTGTCATACTCATCGACATGCAAGTCGTGATTCCTAGTACAAGAACATGATCAATCTCATACATCACATATATCATTCATCACATTGTTTTGGCCATATCACATCACACGACATATGCTGCAAAAACAAGTTAGACGTCCTATAATTGTTGTTGCAAATTTTTACGTGGCTGCTATAGGTTTCTTAGCAAGAACGTTTCTTACCTACGCAAAAACCACAACGTGATATGCGAATTTCTATTTACCCTTCATAAGGACCCTTTTCATCGAATCCGATCCGACTAAAGTGGGAGAGACAGACACCCGCTAGCCACCTTATGCAACTAGTGCATGTCAGTCGGTGGAACCTGTCTCACGTAAGTGTACGTGTAAGGTCGGTCCGGGCCGCTTCATCCCATGATGCCGCCGAATCAAGATAAGACTAGTAACGGCAAGTAAATTGACAAAATCGACGCCCACAACTACTTTGTGTTCTACTCGTGCATAGAAACTACGCATAGACCTAGCTCTGATACCACTGTAGGGGAACGTAGCAGAATTTTAAAATTTTCTATGCATCACCAAGATCAATCTATGGAGTCATCTAGCAACGAGAGAGAGGAGTGCATCTACATACCCTTGTAGATCGCGAGCGGAAGCGTTCAAGAGAACAGGGTTGATGGAGTCGTACTCGTCGTGATCCAAATCACCGATGACCGAGCGCCGAACGGACGTCACCTCCGCGTTCAACACACGTACGGTTGGGGAAGATGTCTCCTCCTTCTTGATCCAGCAAGTGGGAAGGAGAGGTTGATGGAGATCCAGCAGCACGACGGCGTGGTGGTGGAAGCAGCGGGGATCTCGGCAGGGCTTCGCCAAGCTCAGCGAGAGGGAGAGGTGTTACGAGGGGAGAGGGAGGCGCCAGGGGCTAGGGTCCGGCTCCCATGCGCCTCCCCACTATATATAGGGGTGGAGGGGGCTGGTTTCTTGCCCTCCAAGTCCATTGGGGCGTTAGCAAAGGTGGGGGAAAGAAATCCCATCATTTCCCTTTCCCACCAATTGCTATCCCCCCTTTTTAGGGATCTTGATCTTATCCCTTCGGGATATGATCTTATTCCTTCTAAGGGGGGATCTTGGTGTGCCTTGACCAGGGGTGTGGGGCCTTGCCCACACTACCCACGTTCATGTGGGTCCCCCCATGCAGGTGGGCCCCACTCCGGAACCTTCTAGAACCTTCCCGGTACAATACCGAAAAATCCCGAATATTTTCCGGTGGCCAAAATAGGACTTCCTATATATAAATCTTTACCTCCGGACCATTCAGGAACTCCTCGTGACGTCCGGGATCTCATCCGGGACTCCGAACAACTTTCGGGTTACCGCATACTAATATCTCTACAACCCTAGCGTCACCGAACCTTAAGTGTGTAGACCCTACGGGTTCGGGAGACATGCAGACATGACCGAGACGACTCTCCGGTCAATAACCAACAGCGGGATCTGGATACCCATGTTGGCTCGCACATGTTCCACGATGATCTCATCGAATGAACCACGATGTCGAGGATTCAATCAATCCCGTATTCAATTCCCTTTGTCCAGCGGTATTATACTTGCCCGAGATTCGATCGTCGGTATCCGATACCTTGTTCAATCTCGTTACCGGCAAGTCTCTTTACTCGTTCCGTAACACATCATCCCGTGATCAACTCCTTGGTCACATTATGCACATTATGATGATGTCCTACCGAGTGGGCCCAGAGATACCTCTCCGTCACACGGAGTGACAAATCCCAGTCTCGATTCGTGCCAACCCAACAGACACTTTCGGAGATACCCGTAGTGCACCTTTATAGCCACCCAGTTACGTTGTGACGTTTGGCACACCCAAAGCATTCCTACGGTATCCGGGAGTTGCACAATCTCATGGTCTAAGGAAATGATACTTGACATTTAGAAAAGCTTTAGCATACGAACTACACGATCTTTGTGCTAGGCTTAGGATTGGGTCTTGTCCATCACATCATTCTCCTAATGATGTGATCCCGTTATCAACGACATCCAATGTCCATGGTCAGGAAACCGTAACCATCTATTGATCAACGAGCTAGTTAACTAGAGGCTTACTAGGGACATGGTGTTGTCTATGTATCCACACATGTATCTGAGTTTCCTATCAATACAATTCTAGCATGGATAATAAACGATTATCATGAACAAGGAAATATAATAATAACCAATTTATTATTGCCTCTAGGGCATATTTCCAACAACTCCGCCAACATACTTCACTCTTATCATTTTGGCAAGAACAAGTGCAATCAACTTCCACATCTTGCACTAGTTCAAGGAGTCACAAACCCTCTTGTTGGTAAGACAAGGGACAAGGTAACCTAATGCTCTCATAGACATCATCTTGCGTGTGCATCACTCTATGTCTATGGATATCCTCACTACAGGAATCAGCTACTTTGCCGTCCGCCACGGCGGACGGCAAAGGCATGGACGGCGGACGGCAAAGGCCTTTGCCGTCAGCCGCGGACGGCAAAAGGCTCCGGCAAAGTAGGCTTCGGTAAACAGCTACTTTGCCGTCTGCTACTGATGGCAAAGTCTTTGCCGTCCGCCGCAGACGGCAAAGAGAGCGCGGTAGACGGAAAAGAAGGCAGATGGCAATAATTGCGCTGTCAGTCCGTTAAGTGGCTAACGGCAGGCCTTTGCCGTCCGCCGCTGACGGCAAACTTTGTAGTGTCTTTGCTGTCCGCCGTATGATGTCATCTACACGTCACTACATGGCAGGTTCTTCGCCGTCTGCCACTGATGGCAAAGTCTTTGCCGTCGGCCACTGATGGCAAAGTCTTTGCCGTCTGCCACTGTAGGCAAACTGACCAAACGGGTCAGCTCCCAGGAAGCACAGCTGGATGCCACGTGCCTTCTTTGCCGTCCGCGGCAGACGGCAAAGAGCCCGTTGCCGTCGGTGGCAGACGGCAAAGAGCCTGCATATTGGCTCTTTTATCTGTTTTTTTTATTAAATCCAACAATTTTCATCACAAATATAGATGACATATATAGATATATTTCAAAAGGCCATTACAGAGCAAACATATAAGATATCCAACACATAACTTCATCATCCAACCATATATATTACATGCATAGTTCCATCATACATAACAAGTTCAACATAGAGGCATCCAACCATATATATTACAATAGTTTCATCCAACGATACATGCATAGTTCAACGATACAAAAGAAACAGAGAAAGGGATAAGGAGCACTCCATCTATGCAAGCTTTTGTCAAATGAATGAAATCTGCAAAATGAAAAATAAGAAAGTTAGAACAAGAAGAGTAGAACAAGAAGAAGACTAGAACAAGAAGAGTAGAACAAGAAGAAGACTAGAACAAGAAGAGTATGTCATTTATGAGCTAACTTACGTGAAATGGATCATATATGAGCTAACTAAGTTGAAATGGGTCGTTTATGAGCTAGCTAAGGTGAAATGGATCATTTATGAGCTAACTTAGTTGAAATGGGTCGTTTATGAGCTAACTAAGGTCAAATGGATCGTTTTTGAGGTAACTAAGGTGAAATGGATTGTTTTTTAGCTAACTTAGGTGAAATGGATCATTTATGAGCTAACTTAGTTGAAATGGATCGTTTTTGAGCTAACTTAGGTGAAATGGATCATTTATGAGCTAATTTAGTTGAAATGGATCTTTTTGAGCTAACTTAGGTGAAATGGATCATTTAAGAGCTAATTTAGGTGAAATGGATCGTTTTTTAGCTAACTTGGTGAAATGGATCGTTTATGAGCTAAATTAGTTGAAATGGATCGTTTATGAGATAACCTAGGTAAGATGGGTCATTTTGGAGTTAACCTAGGTGAAATGGGTCATTTTAAAGCTAACGTAGGTAAAATGGATCATTTAGGAGCTAATCTAGGTAAAATGGGTCATTTTTGAGCTAACTTGGATGAACTGGATCATTTATAAGTTAACCTAGGTAAAATGGGTCATTTTAGAGCTAACTTAGGTAAAATGGATCGTCTATAAGCTAACTAAGCTAATTATGCAATTTTTGACATAAGTAAGCTAAGTACAGATCGTTTTAGAGCTAACTTAGGTAAAATGGATGGTTTTGGAGGTCAGTAAGCTTATTAAGTCATTTTTTAGGTGAAGAAGCTAAGTCTAGGTCATTATGGTAAGCATTGGAGGAAATAAAGCTAAGTCTAGGTCTTTATGCATGTGTTAAGCAAAACACTAGATAAACTTACCAAGATGTAGGAGGTGTAGGAGCGGGGTGGCTCGTGTCGGTAGCTGGAGAAGGATCGTGCGATGCTTGTCTGGAGTTACGTTGCACCAAAGATCATTTCCAATGTCTTGTTAGCATGATGACACTCAAATGTTAAGACTAGCAAGTAATGTCCATTCAATAAAACTCACCGTGGTCCCAGGAGCAATCACTGGCATCGGCGGAGCGGTCTGACCTGTCTTCTCGCACACAGACTGCACATTTGGTTTTGACGACTCAGTCATACTAGTTAGTAATGAGACAAACACTACATGAATGTTTTGGCTAATCTGCAGAAGAAACTTACCACAAGGAGCTCGTACATGGCCCTTGCCTGCATGTCATTCCGTGCCCTCTCCTCCTGCCGTAAGTTCTGGAGTAGGCGCTTGCAGACGTTCTCGATAACATGTGCCGCGTCCTCCTCGTGTCCCTCCTCACACCTGTAGAATGTCTGCAATCAAATGAGACAATATTGATTAGTACAATTAATAACTAGCTAGTTGAAGATTTTTAAATGTGTAAAGGAGAAATTACCCAGAACTTTCTGATCACCATGTCTGCCCTCGTGTTGCACACGACACCGTCGATAATCTCATCCGGCGGGGCCGGGGCAGCCACGTAGTGCTCCCAGCTCAATCCAAGCTCTGGAAGACGACCCTCACCAGGCAATGTGACAAACCCTGGGAAGTTTTGCCGGCAAAGAACTCCAAGGACGGAGTTGGGCCGGCGGACACTATGATGGTGGTCCCAACCCCTGCAGCATGACAAGGCCAACGCATTAGTTATTTGAAAAAACGTGAATGCACAAGGTACAAAAATATTAAATGCACTTATGTACCTCTCCCCATCAGGGAAAATCAACCACCTCTGCTCGCGGGTCACCGGCACGGACGGGAGCCGTGTAGCACCACGCTGGTAGACGGTGCCCCCCTCCTCCTCAAGATCAGTCGGCTCCCCGCCATCATCAGCATGGCCACTCGGCTCCTCGGGCTGATCCGGCCAGGTACCCCATCCGGACGTGTGCTCCTCCGGGGTCACGTGGGCCGAACTCTCGTGGGCCGAAGGCCAGTCGACCCGAGGCTCGTGGGCCCAAGACCCGTGGACCGGAGGCTCGTGGACCGGAGTCCGTGTAGCCTCCTCCTCGGATGAGTCCACCCTAGCAGTCACGTGCTCGGGTGAAACGACTGGGGGTGGCGGCGAGGAAGGCGCCATAGCAGTCACCCTACCTCCTCTCCCACGACCACATGCCCCACCTCCTCTCTTCCTACCTCGTCCCCTGCTGGGCACCGCGGTCGACGAAGAAGGGCCCGGCGGTGTGGCCATACTGTCCAGCAACGCTCGGCGGAGAGGTGCGTCTGGAATGGAAGACCTCAGACCACGCTCCCGACCAGCGCCCACCATCTTTCAACACCTGCCATGACAAACAGTAAACGAAATTAGTACAACATAAAAAATGTATCATCATCAAGTACAACATAAAAAAATGTAATACCTGACACTACTAATAATCTCGATCAGTATCATCAATAAATGCATAATCATCATCATCACTATAATCAATGACGGGCTCATAGGGTTCATTGGCATCAACATGTGCAAGGCCACCTTGACGTAATCGGTCAAGCATTGACAGGTCATCCGCAGCAGTAACCTCTTCTTGTTCCGGCTCTTCTTGTTCCTCCTCTGGGGTGATGTCGGATTCATTGTCGCTGTCTACTTCAATGTTTTGGGGTGAAGTATAGCGGTTCTTGAAACGCTTTTTGGAAAGACGTGTCTCTTGGAAGAATTCTCCTTCATATGTGTGTGGGTTAATGTGAGGTTCATAATCCTCTTCCTTTGGGGGAGAAAGTCTAGCACGTGGCGGCACTTCATAAACGACATCCCAACCTTTCAGATTTGGATTAGTTTGGCACGCCCACGGTAGATAGAATACTTGGGTCGCCTGTTGAGCCATAATATAGACATCAGGAACATCTAAATGAGTGCTTTGGTTGATTTCAACTAGCCCTACATGTTCATGAGTCCTTCTAGTCTCCTTCAGCTGAAACCAATAACATTTGAAGACTACGACATTCGGTGGATTTTCACCATAGAACAGAAGTTCATAAATTGCTTCAAATCTCCCATAATACTCGGTACCTCCTTCGCCGATAGCAGATACACAACAATTTGTTGACTTTCGGTCGGCCATAGATAGCTCTTTGCCATAGGTACGAAAGCGATACCCGTTGATGTCGTACTTCTCAAATGAACGGACCTTATAGTCAAAACCATTAGCGACTTGTCTCAATTCGGCGTCCATAGACTCTGAATTAGCCTACAAGTTTAATATGAAAGGATTGTTGCATTATGCACAAATTAGCGAATGATATGAAATTGTCTAATAGAAATTACCGTTTGTTTGAACCAAGAGATGAAACCGGGATAGCCACCTCCTTGCTTTGCGAGAAGCTCATACTCTTCGACGGAATCCTTTTGGATCTCCGCTCCATACGAGAATATGGTGACGTATCGACTGTATGACATATCTAGGAATAAGAGTAGTTCAAAGGAAATAGAAGTTGCGAAACAATGTACCGAGAACTTACTCGATGTACGGCCGCACTTCTATCAGGTTGTTGAAGATATACAACGAAATGGTCCGCCATTCTTCGTTATCCAAAGATACTGGATGTGAAACACTAGCTGGTGCGAGATTCCCTTTGAATAGGCTGAGGTTGGATCCACCTTTTGTAGGCTCGTCAGCATTGTACCGAGGCTTCGGATTATGCAAATGACGATTTTTGGCTTCGTAGTGCGCTGTTACGAAGTTTGCCGCCTCCTCTGTGATGAATGCCTCAGCCATCGATGCTTCAATTCTACGTTCATTTTTACATTTTTCTCGAAGCGTCTTCTGCATCCTCTCAGTTGGGTAGCACCAACGATTTTGCACGGGCCCCCCCCAATCTTGCCTCGTTCGGGAGATGCAAAATCAAATGCTGCATTGGATTAAAGAAGCCTGGTGGAAAGATCTTCTCTAACTTGCAGATCAACTCCAGCGCCAACTCTTCCATTTCTTCTAGCACGCCAGGCGATAGTTCTTTCGCACAAAGAACACGGAAGAAATAGCTGAGTTCTGCCAGTACTAGCCATTCATCCTCAGGGATGAAGCCACGCAACATCACCGGCATTACCCGCTCAATCCATATGTGCCAATCATGACTCTTGAGACCAAATGTCTTCAGTTTATCAAGATTCGCTCCCCTCTTTAGATTCGCTGCATACCCATCGGGGAACATCAACTGCTGTTGCACCCACAAGAGAATTTCCCTCATAGCTGGCCTTCCAAGATTGAACCATGCCTTTGGCTTCGTCCAGTTCTGCTTTCCTTTCGGTTCTTTCATGTTTTGTAACGGCCTATCACATAGCGCCTCCAGATCGACTCTAGCCTTAGTATTATCCTTTGACTTCCCATCTATGCCGAACAATGTACCAAAAAGTGCCTCGGTGATATTCTTCTCAGTGTGCATCACGTCGATGTTGTGTGGGCAAAGGAGGTCTTTGAAGTAAGGCAGATCCCATAAGCATGTTTTGTGAGTCCACGCATGCTTAGTATTATACCCCTTGAAGTACCCTGGACGTTGTGGATCTGGCTCGAGAGCGTTTAACTGATCCAGGGTCTGTTGGCCTGTCAATGCAGGTGGTGCAGAGTTTTTGACAACTCTACCCCTGATGAAGTTCTTCTTGTCTTTCCTGAACTTATGGCGAGGATCCAGGAACTGTCTATGCATGTCGAAGCAAGAAAACTTGCGACCGGCCTGAAGCCAATGAAACTCAAGAGCTCCCTTGCATGTGGGGCACGAGAACCTTCCATGCACACACCAGCCAACGAATAGCGCATACGCCGGCAAGTCATGCGTTGAGTACATGTACCAGACACGCATTATGAAGTTCCGTTTGCTAAAGGCGTCGTATGTCTTGAACCCATTATCCTAGGCTTCTTGCAATTCGTCCTTAAGCGGCTGCATGTACACATTCATATTTTTGCCCGGATAGTTGGGTCCTGGAATTATCAACGTCAGGAAAATGTTCTTTCTTTGCATAATCTGTCCGGGGGGGGGAGATTGAGTGGAAAGACAAATACGGGCCAACAACTGTATTGGGCTGCCGTCATACCAAACACACTGAACCCATCCGTGCTGATGCCGACTCGAGGATGCCTCGGATCTGCCGCTTTGTCAGCATGTAATTCATCAAACTTTTTCCACGCAACACCATCCGATGTGTGTACCATCATCAGATTCCCATCTGCATCTAGTTTGGTTCTTTTGCCTGTTTTGTGCCATGTCATCTGTCTGGCCGTCTCTTCGACCATGAAAAGACGTTGAAGTCTTGGTACGATTGGCATATATCGAAGAACACTAACGGGGATTTTGGTCTGTGTCTTCTCACCCATACCGTTGTCTACCACAATATACCTGGAAGACTTGCAAATGGGACAATAGTTCAAGTCCGCATAATCAAGCCTAAATAAGGCACATCCTTTCTCACAGGCATGTATCTTCTCATAGGGCATCTTCAGTGCACGGAGGATTTTGTCCGACTGGTACAGGTTTGCAGGCATTACATGGCCTTTGGGTAGAAAGCGTCCAAATACTGTCATAATTGCGTCATAGCATTCTCTGCCCAAGTTGAACTGAGCCTTCAGAGCCATTACTTGTGAGATGGCATCCAACTGACAAAGCTTAGTGTGCTCGTGGAGCGGACGTTTCGAAGACTCCAACATTTCATTGAAGGCCTTTGCAGATTCCTCCATCTCCTTGTCCGAATCCCGAGCATCATCATAGCCTTGCACCATGTTTTCCATCCCGGTACCATGCTCGTCGGTGCGACGACGATCCACCTCAGCTCGGTCACGTTGGGCAGACTCACCATGAAATGTCCACACCGTATAATCGGGCGTAAAACCACTCTTCTACAGGTGTTTGCCCATTTCAGCCTCTGTCTTCTTTTCCCAATTGCCGCACCGGAAACAGGGGCACCAGGTTTTCTTTTGGCCATTTGCAAATGCAGCTTGCACAAACCCCTTAGTTTTTGTGAACCATTCAGCGCTCCATTTGTTCTGACCAGTGTGACCGGTATACATCCAAGCACGGTCACTCATCTTGACTTTCAGAGCTACTGGACACACAACAATTATATATGTAATTCACCATGTATGTATTCATCAGTTGATCTACTTTGTCAATTTTATTACGTCCATGCAACCTACACTCTAATAGGTAATGATAGGTCCTAATCCCACCCGTGTATGTGTAGATTGGGTTTATTTTCCCATGCTATGCTCCGGATCCGACGCAAAATTTCGGCAGCACCTCCCCGCTGTTCTCCTGATACACGTCTCTGCAATAAACAGAGAGGATGTGTACCCAGAGAACAACAGGGGAGGCACTGACGAAATATATGCGTCGGATCCGGAGCAAAGCATATGGAAAAACGAACCCAATCTACACATACTCGGGCTGTCCATGGATAGCGTTGGACAATTCGAAAGAATCAAGGTTATAAATATGCAAATGCATGCATATTTATAACTATGACGCTTTCAAACGGGAGACACATATTGGTTACGCATACTGATGATTCAAGACACATATATAGCTAGCTATCAAGTTTCATCGGAATAGATCAAATAATTAATGGGGGAGGAGGACTTGTCATTTGTGCTCACCCACGAACGAAGGGGCAGAGCTCGTCAAACGCACGGCGAGGTCGTCGAACACCAAACCTCGCAGCGATGAAACAACTGCACATTTAAAACTACACGATCAACACAATTATATATGATGTTTTTCATAACAAAATCGAAAAATATATGACCTAACTAATAATTCACAAATATATGACCCCGTCGGCCTCTGGAAGGCCAAAGAACACCTTTTCGGGAGGTGTCGGTGGTCGGGGTGTCCTGTCGGTGTCGGGGTGCCGTGTCGGGGTCTCGGGGTTGGGGTGTCGGGTCGGGGTGCCGGGTCGGGGTTGGGGTGCCGTGTCGGTGTCGGGGTCGGGGTGTCGGGTCCGGCTCAGGGTCGGGGTGTCGGGGTCGGGGTCGGGGTCGGGGTCTCGGGGTCGGGGTGCCGTGTCAGTGTCGGGGTCGGGGTGTCGGGTCAGGCCCGGGGTCGGGGTCTCGGGGTCGGGGTGTCGGGTTGGGTGCCGGGTCGGGGTCGGGGTCTTGGGGTCGGGGTGTCGGGTCAGGCTCGGGGTCGGGGTCTCAGGGTCGGGGTGTTTGGTCGGGGTGCCGGGTCGGGGTCGGGGTGCCGTGTCGGTGTCGGGGTAAGGGTGGGTGTGGTGTCAGGGTGTCGGTGTCGGGGTGTCGTGTCGGTGTCGGTGTCGGGGTCTCGGGGTGTCAGGTCGGGGTGCCGGGTCGGGGTCGGGGTGCCGTGCCGGTGTCGGGGTCGGGGTGTCGGGTCAGGCTCGGGGTCGGGGTGTCGGGGTCACGGTCGGGGTCGGGGTGTCGGGGTCGGGGTCTAGGGGTCGGGGTGTCGTGTCGGGGTGCCGGGTCGGGGTCGGGGTGCCGTGTCGGGTCGGGGTGCCGTGTCGGGTCGGGGTTTTTCCCTCTTTTTTCCTTTTCTTCTTCTTCCTATTCTTCCTTTTCTTCCTTTTCTTCCTTCTTCTTCTTCTTCTTCTTCTTCTTCTTCTTCTTCTTCTTCTTCTTCTTCTTCTTCTTCTTCTTCTTCTTCTTCTTCTTCTTCTTCTTCTTCTTTCCTTTTTCCTTTTCTTCTTCTCCTCCAGGCATATCAAGCGTCACTTCAACTCCATTCGCGAAAGTGTTCAAAATGGAGACATAGAGATTTGTAAAGTACATACGGACCTGAATGTGGCAAATCCGTTGACTAAACCTCTCCCTAGAGCAAAACATGATCAACACCAGAACTGCATGGGTGTTTGATTCATCACAATGTAACTAGAATATTGACTCTAGTGCAAGTGGGAGACTGTTGGAAATATGCCCTAGAGGCAATAATAAAATGGTTATTATTATATTTCTTTGTTCATGATAATTGTCTATTGTTCATGCTATAATTGTGTTATCCGGAAATCGTAATACATGTGTGAATACATAGACCACAACACGTCCCTAGTGAGCCTCTAGTTGACTAGCTCGTTGATGAAAAGATAGTCATGGTTTCCTGACTATGGACATTGGATGTCATTGATAACGGGATCACATCATTAGGAGAATGATGTGATGGACAAGACCCAATCCTAAGCTTAGCTCAAAGATCGTGTAGTTCATTTGCTGTAGCTTTTCTGAATGTCAAGTATCATTTCCTTAGACCATGAGATTGTGCAACTCCCGGATACCGTAGGAGTGCCTTGGGTGTGCCAAATGTCACAACGTAACTGGGTGACTATAAAGGCACAGTAAAGGTATCTTCGAAAGTGTCTGTTGGGTTGGCACGAATCGAGACTGGGATTTGTCACTCCGTATGACGGAGAGGTATCTCTGGGCCCACTCGGTAATGCATCATCATAACGAGATCAATGTGATCAAGTGGTTGATCACGGGATCATGCATTACGGTACGAGTAAAGTGACTTGCCGGTAACGAGACTGAACAAGGTATTGGGATACCGACGATCGAGTCTCGAGCAAGTAATGTACCAATTGACAAAGGGAATTGTATACGGATTGATTGAATCCTCGACATCGTGGTTCATCCAATGAGATCATCGTGGAGCATGTGGGAGCCAACATGGGTATCCAGATCCCGCTGTTGGTTATTTACCGGAGAGTCGTCTCGGTCATGTCTGCATGTCTCCCGAACCCGTAGGGTCTACACACTTAAGGTTCAGTGACGCTAGGGTTGTTAGGAAGACTTGTATGTGATTACCGAATGTTGTTCGGAGTCCCGGATGAGATCCCGGACATCACGAGGATTTCCGGAATGGTCTGGAGGTAAAGATTTATATATGGGAAGTTGTCATACGGTCGCCGGAAAGGTTCGGGGGCATATCGGTATTGTACCGGGGCCACCGGAGGGGTTCCGGGGGGTCCACCGGGAGGGGCCACCTCTTCCGGAGGGCCTTATGGGCTGTATGGAGAAGGGAACCAGCCCAAGTGGGCTGGGGCATCACACCCCCCTAGGGCCCATGCACCTAGGGTTTTGGGGAAACCCTAAGGGGGGCGCCCCCTTGCTTGGGGGGCAAGCCCCCCTCCCCTTGGCCGCCCCCCTCTAGATCTCATCTAGAGCGGGCCGGCCCCCTTCCCCCTTCCCCTATAAATAGAGGGGTGAGGGGAGGGCTGCATACAACATCCAAGGCACAGCCCCTCCCCTCCCCAACACCTTTCCTCCTCCGTAAGAGCTTGGCAAAGCCCTACCGCAGTACTGCAGCTTCACCACCACCACGCCGTCATGCTGCTGTTGGAGCCCTCTTCCTCAACCTCTCCCTCCTCCTTGCTAGATCAAGGCATGGGAGACGTCCTCGCTCCATACGTGTGTTGAACGCGGAGGTGCCGTCCGTTCAGCGCTAGGATCTTTGGTGATTTGGATCATGACGAGTACGACTCCATCAACCCCGTTCTCTTGAACGCTTCCGCTCGTGATCTACAAGGGTATGTAGATGCACTCCTCTCTCCCTCATTGCTACATGACTACATAGATATATCTTGGTGATGCGTAGAAAATTTTAAAATTCTTCTACGTTCCCCAACAGTCTGGTGATCACAGAATGATCAGAGGCCACTCCATCAATCTGCTACATATATTTGATGTGCCACAAAAGTTCAAGGTCATGAGTCTTATAGTTGAAACTATCAAGAGGACAACTGCTGACCAAAAGAGAAGCTGTGGGTATGCACCACAGATCTAGGAGTTGATTAACTCCAAGATGGGCACTGACACATACTTGTTGGACAAGGAGCACATGCCTATCTATCCAGACTTTGAGGACAACCAAGTGGTTATGAATGAGGATGAACCATCTTCTATGCACGTTCAAGCAAAGAGGGAGAAGGCAAAGGCTGAGAAAGCTGCAAAGATGCCAACCATGGAAGAGGCATCTCAGTATCTTCTGAAGAGCAAGCAAGATCAGCTCGGCTACTTGATTGCATCCACTCTAAGGATTGAGAAAGGGCTGGCCACCCTAACTCAAAATCAGGAGAGCTTGGAAAGGATCGTGGAGCAAAAGTTATATGACTTGGATGTGAAGGTAACTGAGATCCAGTCTGTTGTGGAGCAACTTCAGGATGATATGCAGGAGAGGAAGGGCAAGACAACCACTGATGCATTTTCCAGAGTGCCTAGAGCTCAGAGATCTGCTGCAGTGCCTGTTCCAGACAGCAGAGCAACTTCATCTGCACCAGCTACAGCTTCAGTGCCACCAACTCCAACACCTACTCCATCAGCTCCATCTATATCGACTGAAGCCTTCGTTCTTGGAGTTATCGGGACACCACCACCTGAAGGCGAAGCCTGAGAGACGATTTAGTGCTATGCATTTTCTAGGACCTTTTTGGTAACTTGTTTCCAAAGGGGGAGAAAAATGTATAGATCATAGGCTTCGAGAGAGAGTGTTGCTTGTTATTCTCTCTTGCTTTGGCGGTTGAACTTTATTTGCTTGATTGAGATACTTTCTGTCTGTGTGATACTTGGATGGTCATGTGTGTTTGATCATATGCTACATTAATGCTTGTTAGATGACATTATCATTTTATCCCTATATGATCATTCACTTTGCTTGGTGATGAGTGCATGTATTTAATTATTATCATTTTGAGCGCTCCACCAAGATGTATGTGACATGGAAGAGTAACCCATGAGCCTAATTCTCTATGCATTTGCAGTCCAAAGCAAATCATAAACTATGCACAAATTTAGGGGGAGCTCTTGCTTTTCACATACTTCTCAAAGCGACAATGTTTTCACTCTTATTATCATTCGTCAAAGCTTTGATCTATATGTTGTCATCAATTACCAAAACGGGGGAGATTGAAAGTGCAACTATCCCTAGGTGGTTTTGGTAATTCCTAACAACATATAGCTCATTGAGCTAATGCTATTCCAAGATTAGTATTTCAGGAAAAGCTCAATGAATGGCATGGCATGGATGAGGAAAGTGGACCCCTCAAAATACTAAGGACAAAAAGATTGGCTCAAGCTCAAAGCTCAAGACTCTACATTTTATATTTTAGTGATCCAAGATCACATTGAGTCTATAGGAAAAGCCAATACTATCAAGGAGGGATGAGGTGTTGCTTCATGAGGTTCTTGCTTCATAATGCTTAGTGATATGCTCCAAAACCCTCAACTACCTTCCCACATCCACATATGACCTAAACCAAAAGTCAAACTCGGCCCCACCGATTCTTTCTATCCGGCACCACTGAGTTCAGATGTCATAGCCACTGCCACAAACCCTAGGCAAATTGGTCTCACCGATAGGGATCTCGGTCACATCGAGATGGGGTTGTAATCTCTCTGTTTCCCTTCGTAACGTTCCGGTCCTACCGAGATGAGCGATCGGTCCCACCAAGATTGCAATGTAAACTCTCTGTTTCCCTTTTGTAACATTTTGGTCCCACCAAAATGAGCGATCGGTCCCACCGAGTTTACCTGACCAACTCTCTGGTTAGCTTATTACCAAAATCGGTCCCACCGAGTTTGTGTAATCGGTCACACCGAGATTACGTTATGCCCTAACCCTAACCATATCGGTCCTACCGAGTTGCATCTCAGTCCCACCGAAAATCCTAACGGTAACTAGGTTTGCTAAATCGGTCTGACCGAGTTTCTCAATTAGGTCTCACCGAGATTGGTAAATTGTGTGTAATGGTTAGTTTTTGTGTGGAGGCTATATATACCCCTCCACCCACTCTTCATTCGTGGAGAGAGCCATCAGAACATATCTACACTTCCAATACACATTTTCTGAGAGAGAACCACCTACTCATGTGTTGAGGCCAAGATATTCCATTCCCACAATATGAATCTTGATCTCTAGCCTTCCCCAAGTTGCTTTCCACTCAAACCTTCTTTCCACCAAATCCATATCATGTGAGAGAGAGTTGAGTGTTGGGGAGACTATCATTTGAAGCACAAGAGCAAGGAGTTCATCATCAACACACCATTTGTTACTTCTTGGAGAGTGGTGTCTCCTAGATTGGCTAGGTGTCACTTGGGAGCCTCCGACAAGATTGTGGAGTTGAACCAAGGAGTTTGTAAGGGCAAGGAGATCGCCTACTTCGTGAAGATCTACCGCTAGTGAGGCAAGTCCTTCGTGGGCGATGGCCATGATGGGATAGACAAGGTTGCTTCTTCGTGGACCCTTAGTGGGTGGAGCCCTCCGTGGACTCGCGCAACCGTTACCCTTTGTGGGTTAAAGTATCCATCAACGTGGATGTACGATAGCACCACCTATCGGAACCACGAGAAAAACATCCGTGTCTCCAATTGCGTTTGAATTCTCCAAACCCTTCCCTTTACATTCTTGCAAGTTGCATGCTTTACTTTCCGCTGCTCATAGACTCTTTGCATGCTTGCTTGAATTGTGTTAAGATTGCTTGACTTGTGCTAAGATAGCTAGAATCTGCCATAGACTAAAATTGGGAAAAGGATAGATTTTTAATTGGTCAAGTAGTCTAATCACCCCCCTCTAGACATACTTTCGATCCTACAGTGGAGCCGGGGAAGACGCGACAGTGGAAGCCCGTGCGGAGAGGAGTACGAGGGTTCACTGGTTCGGCTGCGGTGTGAGGCTGCCGTCGCCGTAGGTCCTGGCCAGCGGTGGGAAAAGTAGGGGGCGGTGAGGCCTCCGCGGCAGCACAGCCGGCCATGGGAGGCAGGAGCATTCGGCATGACCGGCGCTGCTTTGGGCGGCTGGAGCAAGAAGACCATAGGTTGAAGAAGCACTACGGCCGTTGGATGGACATCGTACGGTCACTGGATATAGAATCGTTCATATTGACTAAGTTGACAAAGCCCTCCGTCCCCGTCAACTTAGTTGGCCCACAAGTCATCCTCCCACTATGGAGGGTCCCAGCTAGCAGGGGGTATTCATTTTTTTGTGCGTAATAAGGAGGCACTTGCGTGCGAAGATATAGCTGGTGGGTCCGACATGACAGCAGGGGGAACGTTTTTTTCGCGAAATACAGAGGCCCTTCCGGTGGGTCCTGGCTGTCAGGTGGAGGAATCATTATTTTGCGCGTACAGTCCACGGCCGATGGATGTCGTTCATTGACCATGTTGACCAGGCCGCACCGAGAGCACCATGGCGGTGGATGACAGCGAGGCCTAGGAAGGGAACGCCATGGAGCCGGGGAAGACTCGACAATGGTTGCCCACACGGTGGGGAGTATGAGGGTTTACTGGTCCGGTTGCCGTCGCCGGAAAATAACAGGAGGTGTGGGTGGGTAGAGGAATGGCCTGGCCAGCAATGAAGTAGGGTGGGGCGGTGTGGCCTATGTGGCAGCACAGCCGGCCACGGGAGGCGGGAGCAGGCAGTCCCACCGAAGCTGGTTCGGGCGGCTGGAGTAAGAAGATCAGATATTGAAGAAGCAGCACGGCCGTTGGATTAATATCCAACGGTCACTGCTGCTAGAATCGTTTGTGGACTAAGTTGACAAAGCCAAAGTACACATCAACCTAGTAGACCCACAAGTCAGCCTCCAAATCTGTCCCAAACAGCATACAGACCGAAATTTCTAGCCATATTCAAATTAATTTTAAATCTAAATATACCTTAATTTAAATTCAATGAATTTTTACCCGCACAAAAACAATGAAATTTAAAATATCAAAATCCAAAAGAAAACAATATTTTGTAACTAATTGCCTGTTTGCTGTACTTTTTCATTTTACAGCCCATTTATTATTACTTATAGCCCATTTTATGGGCAAAATGCATCCCTCCTCGTCTTGAAAGATTTTCGGCCCAGCAGGGCGTAGAAAAGAAAGTAGGTCTACGTTGGTTATTCTGCAAAAAACAAAATAGCTGGCTAGCCATTTTCAGAAAGGAAAAAAAACAAGCTGGGCTGGTCATGTGCTAAACATTTGAAATAAAAGCCTGGGCTAGACGGGCCACAGATCCCACACAACCTAGTTGATACCCTTCTCCGTCCCGAAAAAACAAAATTACTGCGCGCGCTGCTGGGTCCCTACTGTCATCCTCACCATGTACAGTCATCTCCTTATTCCTCTCGGTTGTTGACCATGTTGACAACACTGGAGGGCGGCGCCGCGGCGAGCGAACCAAGGCAGAGGACGATGGTGAGGCCTCGGTCGGGAACGAACAGGACCAGGGAAGATCACAACCAGCCATGGGAGGCGGGAGCAGGCGGTCCCGCCGGCACTGTTTTGGCTTTGGCGGCTCGAGGAAGAAGAGACTGAAGAAACGCGAAAGACGTTAAATTTCAATCCAATGGTCAAGGTTGGCACAATCGTTTGTTTACTAAGCAGACACCAAGTAGCATACTTTTTTATATATAGGAAGAAAACTGCGAGGAAAATGCGTTCGTCTGTCGTCCTCCTCACATTGAACATTCGCCACATAAGTGACTAGCACCCTTGGTTTTCAACCGAGAGGTCTTGGATTCGAGTCCCAGGAACTCTCAATTTTATCCTCCTTCTTTCCTCGCAAAAAAGGGAAAGAAAATCAAAGACTTGGGAAGGCGTACAAAACAAGCTAGTGTACCAGTAAAGAGAGGTTACCGAGTTTTAGAAAAAAGAAAGACATGCTCCTGTAGCTGGTTCAAATCCAAACCTAGACTATGACTATATATGGTGCTATGCTACTCTACAAGTAATGAAACTGACATATCCAACATTCGCTTCTCCTCTTCTCTACTTACTCTGCCTAGCATCAGAAGCTCTGGCCGCAGCAACCATGTCCGCTGGCTGCTCGTCCACCTGCTCTTCAGTAGGCAACAACCAGATATGCGCCAAGTCGCCACTCGTACCATCGCCTGTGGGTCTCATCACACCCCCGCCGGCACGCGCACCGCAGCCGATTGCTCATCGCAGCCCGCTGCCGTTGGTGTGGTGCCACTGCTACGAATCACGCAGAGTCATCCGTCGCATCTAAACCATAATCCGCAACCCTGGCCGAGTCTTCTACAAATGCCCGAATCACAGGGTAATAATATGTTTAAGTGTTGTCTGCTGCTTTCAGTTGCTGATTTTTTTAATAGTTTGGTTGATGATCTTCCAATTTTATTCATGCAGAAAAGGGAAGATTCGTGTGATTTGTATTTCTGGGAAGTTGCTGATGTGGGGGAATGCAACTACGCTGATTATTTGGTTAGCCGAGGAATCCCAATACCAGCAGGTTGGGGTGTTGGACAAGTAACTGAAGGAACGGTAGAAGAGGAAGATGCAGAGCAACAGCTGCTGAACGGCCTTGACAGCAATGAGGAGATGAAAGAGCTTGTGAAGATAATGGGCAAAATCGATGTTCTCTGTAGGATGATTGTCTCTTTATTTGTAGTATATGTAGCACTCGTGATGTACTCAGTGGCTATGACATGAGCACTTTGCTGAAACTAGTAATGAATGAAACCTGTGTAGCAGGCTGGGTGTAGTGTTGTGAACATCTAATGATTTCTATTAACAGAAATCAGGGGCTATCCCCTTTTGCGCATATAAATAAATAAATAGCAGAGGGCCTGTCGGGTCAGCTTTGTTCTCGTTCGAAGACGTCGAGCAAATTGCAGTCCAACAGCAAACTATGTCATCAAATTCAAGTTTCACAGCCAAATATAAGTACAACTAAACAACAATGTCATCATGTTTTAGTTGTCATACAATCACCAAACACAAATCAGCATACATAACAAGTGATGTTCTGACAGCAAATACTAAACAACATGTTCATCAGGGTTCAGTTGTGTAACACCCCGGATGTAATTTACCTAATTTGTTCTCCAACTCTTGCCATTTCCGGCGCTAAGTTATTTTATTTCCTCGGGTTCGGGTTTTTGTCTCCGTGTGTTGTTGTCATTGTCATGCATCTCATATCATGTCATCATGTGCATTGCATTTGCATACGTGTTTGTCTCATGCATCCGAGCATTTTCCCCGTTGTCCGTTTTGCATTCTGGTGCTCCTATCCCCTCCGGTGGTCCTTTCTACCTTCTTTTCGTGTGTGGAGGTTAAACATTCCCGGATTGGACTGAGACTTGCCATGCGGCCTTGGTTTACTACCAGTAGACCGCCTGCCAAGTTTCATACCATTTGGACCTCGTTTGATGCTCCAACGGTTAACCGAGGGACCGAGAAGGCCTCGTGTGTGTTGCAGCCCAACACCCTTCCAATTTGGCCCAAAACCCACCACAACCCTCTCCATCATCTAGAGCGTTCGATCACGATCCCGTGGCCGAAAACCGCACCTCATTTGGACTCTCCTAGCTCCTCCTATGCCTATATATAGGTCTTCCCCCGAAATTTTGGATCTCTTCCCCGAAACCCTAGCCTCCTTCTTCCTCCGCGCGCCGGACAACGTCCGCCGGCGCCGGACGTGTCCGGTTCCACCCCCGTCGCCACGTGGCATGCCCCCATTGGCCCGAGCCGCAGCCCCACTTCGTCACCGCCGCCAGCCTGGGAGGCCCAGGTCGGGCCCCCGAGGCCCATCGCCACCCGCCGCCGACCGGGGTCTTCCTCCCCGCGCCCGGTCGGCCGCACCTCCGCCCCGACCGCCGCCTCCCCTTCCGCCGGTGCTCGCCCGGTCGCCCGCCGGCGTCCGCGCCCACCGCGCCGCCCGAGGCCGGCGCTGCCAACCGCCGTCCGCCGCTCCGGCCCGAGCTCCGGTGACCGGATCCGGCGGACCGGCCCCCTCTCCAGCGACCTCCACCTCTTCCCCGACGAACTGCGGCGAGCAACAGTGTTTCCGGCCAACCTCGTCTTCCGCGCCAAACCGGATCTGGATCTGAGGATTTTGGATCGGTTGACTTTCTCCCGAAACCTAAATAATATGCATTTTTCATCATGCTATATCTCCGCATCCGTAGGTCCGTTTTGGGCGTGTAGCATATCAAAATGTTCGTCTCAGGGAGTAGATCATTTCATCCCATTGCATCATTTTCATTTGAGCTCATCTTGATGCCCGAAATGCTGTTGGAAGAGAGCTATTTGAGTTAATTGTGAGATCCGCTGCACCAAATAGCTATTTGTCATTTTTGCCATGATTAATGTGTGCATGATATGCTCCTGAGCTCTTCATGAGTTTTGTTATATGCTTTGACATCTTTACAGAGGTGCTATCCATGTATTTTTGTGATATGTGCGGTGACTAGCACAAGCTTGCAAAGTAGTGCATTCGTTAATACTGATTTCAGGGACTTAGGATTTCTCTAAGTCCTTGATCTGTTTTTATCAATGTGGCATATGTTCATGTTGTTTCCTAGTGATCCGTGCATCTTTTGTGGATGATCAGTGAGGATGATTTGTTAATATTGTGGTGCTCTATCCATCCATGTCTTTTTTTGCAATTATGGAGCACCCTAGCTTGAGTCAATCGAGCTCTACTTTTGCTATTTCGTAATTCCTGGCAGATTGTCTACTTGTTAGCAATTTTGCCGAGGATGTTGTTGTTGATCCGTGCATGCTATGTTATTGTTCTTACCATGTCTAGCTTATAAAACATGTATTCTTGATGGGTGTATTCTTATATTGTCATGCCTTGCTCTTTAGTGAGTGCATCGAGCTCGTGAACATGCCTACTCGTTAACATATTTGCATGTCCAGTTTTTCTCTGTCTGTAACCTGATTATGTTTTTGCCATGTTCACATGCTTGCAATTGTATTTTCTGATCCCTTTTGGCTCAAGGTTACTAAGGGAATTTTGTTAAGCTCTTTGAGTAGCTTCATGCCATGCTTTACTTTGCCATGTTAAGTGCCTGTAGCATATAGTTTTCATGCTTCAAAGTGTGCTACCTGATCTGAAATTCCAGACTAGTGTTAATTTCACCAAGTCTGAAACCTGTTTATCAATTGCACTTTTGCCATGCTTGTTTGAACCTGTTAATGGATGAATTGGCCGTAGCTCAGTGTTCATATTTTTTCAATAATCATGAGTGGATCCCAGCCATGTATTTTTTTGCCATGTTTGAGTGCTGTAGCATATTTAACTTGTTGCATTTAGATGGCTACTTGCTGTTTATCGCAGACCGGTGCCATATTTGTTTTGCTTCCCATTTCCAAACCGTGCATCCGATTCCGGTGTTCTTTATATCAATTTCAACCGAAATCACCTCACCTTTCCAGTGGCACTCTTGGATTTCCAAGTTGAGGCCAGGTTCAATCATTCCTTGTCAAATCTTGCATATGCATCACATACCGCATCCCGCATAGCATACCATGTTTGCATCATGTTGTTTGAGCTTTTCACATGGTTGATTGTGTTCCTTTTGCTTGTTTGTCTTGTTAGGGTAGAGCCGGGAGACTAGTTCGCTAACGAGGAGCCCGTTGAGTTTGCTTTTGAGGATCCAGTCAACTCTGACAACTTTGCATGCAAGATGATCATACGCTCGAAATCACTTCTATCTTTGTTTGCTAGATGCTCGCTCTTTTGCTATGCCTATGCTACGATGCCTACCACTTGCTTATCATGCCTCCCAAATTGCCATGTCAAACCTCTAACCCACCATGTCCTAGCAAACCGTTGTTTGGCTATGTTACCGCTTTGCTCAGCCCCTCTTATAGCGTTGCTAGTTGCAGGTGAAGATTGGAGACCGTTCCTTGTTGGAACATTGTTTATTGTTGGGATATCATTATATTATCTTGTTATCTTAATGCATCTTTATACTTGGTAAAGGGTGGAAGGCTCGGCCTTTTGCCTAGTGTTTTGTTCCACTCTTGCCGCCCTAGTTTCCGTCATATCGGTGTTATGTTCCCGGATTTTGCGTTCCTTACGCGGTTGGGTGATAATGGGAACCCCTTGATAGTTCGCCCTGAATAAAACTCCTCCAGCAATGCCCAACCTTGGTTTTACCATTTGCCACGTAGCCTCTTTTTCCCTTGGGTTTCCGAAGCCCCAAGGGTCATCTTATTTTAAACCCCCTGGGCCAGTGCTCCTCTGAGTGTTGGTTCGACTGAGCTGCCTGCGGGGCCACCTCGGGGCAACTTGAGGTTTGGTTTGACTCGTAGCTAGTCTCATCTGAGTGTGCCCTGAGAGCGAGATATGTGCAGCTCCTATCGGGATCTGTCTGCACATTCGGGCGGTGTTGCTGGACTTGTTTTGTCTTTGTCGAAGTTGTCTTGTAGTACCGGGATGCTGAGTCTGATCGAAATGTCTCGGGAGAATGTATATCCTTCATTGACCATGAGAGCTTGTCATGGGCTAAGTTGGGACTCCCCTGCTGGGATTTGAACTTTCGAAAGCCGTGCCTGCGGTTATGGGCAGATGGGAATTTGTTAATGTCCGGTTGTAGATAACTTGAACCTTAACTTGATTAAAATGAATCAACGGTGTGTGTTACCGTGATGGTCTCTTCTCGGCGGAGTCCGGGAAGTGAACACGGTGTTGGAGTAATGTTTGCCGTAGGTTGTTCTATAGTTATTCGTTCGTGCTTTGCCTTCTCTTCTCGCTCTCTTTTGCGAACAGGTTAGCCACCATATATGCTAGTCGCTTGCTGCAGCTCCACATATTACCTTGTCTTACCTATAAGCTTAAATAGTCTTGATCGCGAGGGTGCGAGATTGCTGAGTCCCCGTGGCTCACAGATTACTTCCAAACCAGATGCAGGGCCCGATGACTCCGTTCCAGATGATGCGCTTGAGCTCAAGTGGGAGTTCGACGAAGACTCACGCCGTTACTATGTGTCCTTCCCTGATGATCAGTAGTGGTGCCCGGTTGGGGCGATCGGGACCATGTCGCTTGTTGGGGTTGATCTTTCATTTTGGTACCGTAGTCGGACCATGATTTTATTGATAGATGTAATGCTATTTATGTACTTTGTGTGACATGGCGAGTGTAAGCCAACTATGTACTTTTCCCCTTATTATCTATTTACATGGGTTGTTGTCAAGATTACCTTACTTGCGACATTGCTTTCAATGAGGTTATGTCTCTAAGTCGTGCTTCGACACGTAGGAGATATAGCCGCATCGAGGGCGTTACAAGTTGGTAATCAGAGCCTTCCCCGACCTTAGGAGCCCCCACTGCATGATCGATTTATCAGCCGTTGTTTAGTCTAGAAAAATGTTTTGAGTCTTTTAGGAATTATATATCAGAGAGTTTAGGAATTCTTTTTACTCCCCAGTCCCTTCATCGCTCTGGTAAGGCATCCTGACGTAGAGTTTTGACTCTTCTCTTCTCAAATTGCACAATTTTTTTTAGGATCATGCGGGTATCTTAGAATCATTCCGATCGATTTGTGACGAGAACATTGTTCTTGGTGCCTCCTGTCATTTAGGGGTTGTGGCAGTGTCCCGGGGAGTTGAGCTCCGAGGTGTTGTCGTCACAATTTTATCGTTGCAGTTCTGGAATACCTGAGTTTAGTTCGCCGACATCGAAAATCTCTTTTATGCAGTTGTTGGTGAGATAACCTCGACGCCACCCAGTACTGGGGCGGGAGTTCGGGAGTATTGCCATAACTTGTATAACGGATGCTTTTTGAAGGTTGAGGTAGACGATTTCCGAAGTTTTTCTCGGTTACGTGTTGAAGGATGGATACAGCTGGAGGTAGGATTTGCTAGATTTGGGTGAGATATTATGCTTCCCCTGTATCCCCAACACCTGATTGCATAACCGGAAAGGTTCGGGAGTTTCATAGGTGGGAATTCTTGTAGCTCTAGTTCTTCTTCCACGGATATTTGGTTTGAGATTGGGTGATCTTTACCGAGTATTCATTCTTGCTCCGTACCTTGTTGATTTTATTCCTCTACCTAAATTCTAAGTGGCTTCTCAATTTATGGATATGTGACCATTTCAATTGGAATGCATTCGTTCATTTTGTTCGGATGTGAAGACTATATGTTGCAATTTCATCCCGTTGGATTCAGCTTCAATATTTATCTATCAATGTGCTAATGGATGTCAACCTCTTCAGGATGGCTCCTCCAACGCGCACGACTCCGAATCCTGATCCGCCACCACCACATCCTCCTCCGGAGGCATGGCAAGCTGTGATGGCCGCTACCAATGCAAACACACAGTTGATCATGCAAATTCTTCAAGAGCGCAACCAAGCGAACCAAGGCAACCAAGGCAACCAGGGCAACAATCAGAATCACTTTGCTACACTCAACCAGTTCCTTGCTAACCAGCCAAAGACCTTCAGCAATTGTGTTGAGGCAACTGATGCTGACGATTGGCTCGTGGACTTGTGCAAGCATTTTGAGTGCAGTAACGTCAGGCCTGAGGATTGTGTCAAGTTCACTTCCTTCCAACTCAAAGACCAAGCTGCAGAATGGTTTCAGCAGTACAAAGATTCCAGAGGAGGCCGTGTGATTACCTGGGATGAATTCCATCAAGACTTCAAAGCTCATCATATTCCTCAGAGCATGGTTGAAAGCAAGCGTGAGGAATTCCGCAACCTGAAGCAAGGCTCTATGTCTGTCTATGATTACAACAAGTTGTTTCAGAAGCTCTCCCGCTTTTCTAAGCAGGACGTCCCTGACAAGAAGAGCATGATATACTAGTTCAGGGGTGGTCTCAGAGAGGAAATCCAGCTAGCTCTTGTTCTCTTTGAGCCCTTGAGGTACGATGAGTTCTACATCATGGCATTGAAGCAAGAGGCTGCTCAACTGAAGTGTGATGCTTCTAAGAAGCGAGTCAGAGATGCTACTCCTTCTTCCTCTACTCAAGTGGCTAAGCAGCAGAAGTAGTGGTTTCCTCCTCCTCCGTTCCGTCAGCCTTATCAACAGAAGAGCAAAGGTGGCAGTGGATCTTCCCACCCACCCAACCCTGGCTTTCAGAACAAGACTTCGTCTCAAGATCCAAGATTGAGTGCTCCGTATCACCATCCGCTTTCAGAGGTCACCTGCAACAAGTGCCAACAGAAGGGCCACTATGCCAACAAATGCTTCAACCAGAGGCGTCTCCCTCCTCCTCCTGTGAGATCGGCAGGTACAGCTGTGGTCAAGCATAACCCCAAGCACGCCAAGGTCAACTTGCTGAATGCAGCTCAGGCAGAGGACTCGGCAAATGTCATCATGGGTAACCTTCCTGTTAACGGTGTTCCAGCTAAAGTACTTTTTGACTCTGGTGCATCGCATTCCTTCATGTCATTCCCATTTGCATTGGAGAACAATTTTAGTACTAAGGATTTACCTAGAGCTCTGCAAGTTGTCTGTCCGGCTAAGCGTCTGAGTTCTAGTATGATGGTTCCGGATATTTCTATCATGATGGGTGATTTCAAGTTTCTGGCTTCTCCAATGGTCCTTGGTAACTCGAACATTGATCTTATTCTTGGAATGGACTGGCTTTCTAAGCACAAGGCTCAGCTTGATTGTGCAGCCAGGCAGATTCAATTGACTCATTCGTCTGAGGATGTAATTGTCTTTGCCGCTCGGGATAATACCATCTGACTATTTTCTCTCAATGAGAAGGGTGAACTGGATGCCATCTCGCAAATTCTAGTCATTTGCGAGTATCAAGACATCTTTCCAGAAGAGCTTCCAGGAATGCCTCCGCACCGGCCAGTTGAATTCGTCATCGATCTTGAGCCTGGCACGGAACCGGTTTGCAAGCGTCCTTACAAGCTCGGACCTGAAGAGTTGAAGGAGTTGAAGAAGCAACTCGATATTCAAGAGCGAATGGGTCTCATCCGACCTAGTTCTTCCCCGTGGGGTTGTGGAGTTCTTTTTGTGAAGAAGAAGGATGGAACAGACCGACTTTGTGTTGACTACCGTCCATTGAACAAGAAGACTATCAAGAACAAGTACCCACTTCCCAACATCAATGACCTGTTCGAACAACTCAAAGGTGCCCAAGTATTCTCCAAGCTTGATCTCCGTATGGGTTATCATCAGATTCGTATATGTGAGCAAGATATTCCCAAGACGGCTTTCAGAACAAGCTATGGTTCATATGAATAGATTGTCATGTCTTTTGGCCTCGTCAACGCTCCTCCGACTTTCTCTCGCATGATGAACTTCATCTTCAACGCCTACACAAATGACTTTGTCTTGGTCTATCTCGACGACATTCTGGTCTTTTCGAAGAACAAGGAAGATCATGCCAAGCACTTGCGTTTGGTGCTCGATAAGCTCAGAGAACATCAGTTCTATGCCAAGTTCTCAAAGTGCAAGTTTTGGCTCGATGAGGTTCTTTATCTTGGGCATATCATCTCTGCCAAGGGCATTGCGGTGAATCCTGAGAAGGTGTCTGCAATTGTGAATTGGGAACCACCTCAGAACATGAAGCAACTTCGCAGCTTCCTCGGTCTCGCAAGCTACCGTCGAAGGTTCGTTGAGAACTTTTCAAAGATCACGAAGCCCCTTTCAAACCTTCTCCAGAAGCACGTCAAGTACATTTGGTCTCCGGAGTGTGACATCGCTTTCAACACTTTGAAAGAGAAATTGGTCACTGCTCCAGTTCTGACTCCTCCTGATGAATCCAAACCGTTCGAGGTCTTTTGCGATGCCTCTCTTCAAGGTCTTGGTGCAGTGTTGATGCAAGAGAACAAAGTTGTGGCTTATACCTCTCGCCAGTTGAAGCCCAACGAGAAGAACTACCCCACTCATGGCCTCGAGTTGGCGGCAGTTGTGCATGCACTTTTGACTTGGAGACATCTCTTAGTGGGAAGAGAAGTGGACATCTTCACTGACCACAAGAGTCTCAAGTACATCTTCACTCAGCCTACTCTCAACCTCAGGCAGACTTGTTGGGTCGAAATGATTCAAGAGTATAATCCGAGTATCGAGTATACTCCAGGCAAGGCCAATGTGATTGCTGACGCTTTGAGCAGGAAGGCTTATTGCAACAGTCTGATTCTCAAGCCTTACCAACCCGAGCTTTGTGAAGCTTTCCGCAAACTCAATCTGCAAGTTGTTCCTCAAGGTTTCCTCGCCAACCTTCAAGTCTCTCCTACTTTGGAAGATCAAATTCACGAGGCTCAACTTCTTGATGCTATGGTGAAGAAGGTGAAGATTGGGATTGCCAAGAGTCAACCCAAGTACAAGTGCTACCGCCTTGATGACAAGGATACTCTCTTCTTCGAGCATCGTATTGTTGTGCCCAAAGGTGACCTTCGTAAAGTTATCATGAACGAGGCTCACAATTCACTCCTCTCCATCCACCCTGGGAGCACGAAGATGTATCAGGACCTCAAGCAGGCTTATTGGTGGACTCGAATGAAGCGCGAGATTGCTCAGTTCATGAATGAGTGTGATGTCTGCAGAAGATTGAAGGCAGAACACCAAAGGCCAGCTGGTCTCCTCCAACCTCTTTCCATTCCAAAATGGAAGTTTGACCACATTGAGATGGACTTCGTGACTGGGTTTCCAAAGTCCAAGCGTGGCAATGATGCTATATTCGTTGTCATCGACGAACTCACTAAAGTGGCTCACTTTCTCCCTATCAAAAAGTCAATCACTGCAGCTCAATTGGCGGAGCTCTATACCTCTCGGATTGTCTCTCTGCATGGCATTCGACAGGTGATCTCTTCAGACCGTGGCAGCATCTTTACCTCCAAGTTTTGGGAGTCTTTTCAGAAGGCCATGGGCACCAACATCCTCTTCAGCACAGCTTTCCATCCTCAAACTAGCGGTCAAGTCGAGCATGTCAATCAGATTCTTTAAGATATGCTCAGGGCTTGCGTTATCTCCTTCGGTATGAAGTAGAAGATTGTCTTCCATATGCCGAATTCTCCTACAACAACAGTTTTCAAGCAAGTTCGGGCAAGGCCCCATTCAAAATTCTGTATGGCAGAAAGTGCCGTACTCCACTCGACTGGTCTGAAACCGGTGAACGTCAACTTGTTGGAAATGACTTAATCACAGAGGCAGAGGAAAATGTGCAAAGTCATTCGTGATAACCTCAAAGCAGCGCGATCGCGCCAGAAGAGCTACTATGATAGTAAGCACCGTGATTTGGCTTTCGAGATTGGAGATCATGTTTACCTCCGCATCTCTCCAATGAAAGGTACTCGTCGCTTCGGTATCAAAGGGAAGCTTGCCCCTAGATACGTGGGTCCTTTCAAGATCGTCAGCAAGAGAGGTGATCTCGCCTATCAACTCGAGCTTCCTTCAAACTTTACAAATGTGCATGATGTGTTCCATGTTTCTCAGCTCCGCAAGTGCTTCAAGACTCCTGACCGCACCGTCAACTTCGAAGACATTGATCTCCAAGAAGATCTCTCTTATCGTGAGCACCCCGTTGCTATTCTTGAAGAGACTGAACGCAAGACTCGCAATAAGTCAATCAAATTTCTCAAAGTCAAGTGGTCATACCATTCCGACCGTAAAGCCACCTGGGAACGCGAGGATCACCTCCGTTCTGAGTACCCGGCGTTCTTCCAGTCCTAGATCTCGGGACGAGATCCTTTCGTAGTGGTGGAGTGTTGTAACACCCCGGATGTAATTTACCTAATTTGTTCTCCAAATCTTGCCGTTTCCGGCGCTAAGTTATTTTATTTCCTTGGGTTCGGGTTTTTGTCTCCGTGTGTTGTTGTCGTTGTCATGCATCTCATATCATGTCATCATGTGCATTGCATTTGCATACATGTTTGTCTCATGCATCCGAGCATTTTCCCTGTTGTCCGTTTTGCATTCTGGCGCTCCTATCCCCTCCGGTGGTCCTTTCTACCTTCTTTTCGTGTGTGGAGGTTAAACATTTCCAGATTGTACCGAGACTTGCCATGCGGCCTTGGTTTACTACCGGTAGACCGCCTGTCAAGTTTCGTACCATTTGGACTTCGTTTGATGCTCCCACGGTTAACCGAGGGACCGAGAAGGCCTCGTGTGTGTTGCAGCCCAACACCCTTACAATTTGGCCCAAAACCCACCAAAACCCTCTCCATCATCTAGAGCGTTCGATCACGATCGCGTGGCCGAAAACCGCACCTCATTTGGACTCTCCTAGCTCCTCCTATGCCTATATATAGGTCTTCCCTCGAAATTTCGGATCTCTTCCCCGAAACCCTAGCCTCCTTCTTCCTCCACGCGCCGGACAACGTCCGCCGGCGCCGGACGTGTCCGGTTCCACCCCCGCCGCCACGTGGCACGCCCCCATTGGCCCGAGCCGCAGCCCCACTTCGTCGGCGCCGCCGGCCCGGGAGGCCCAGTTCGGGCCCCCGAGGCCCATCGCCACCCGCCGCCGACCGGGGTATTCCTCCCCGCGCCCGGTTCGCCGCACCTCCGCTGCGGCCGCCGCCTCTCCTTCCGCCGGTGCTTGCCCGGTCGCCCGCCGGCGTCCGGGCCCACCACGCCGCCCGATGCCGGCGCCGCCAACCGTCGCCGACCGCCGTTCGCCGCTCCGGCCCGAGCTCCGGTGACCTCCACCTCTTCCCCGATGAACTCTGGCGAGCAACAGTGTTTCCGGCCAACCTCGACTTCCGCGCCAATCCGGATCTGGATATGAGGATTTTGGATCGGTTGACTTTCTCCCGAAACCCTAGATAATTTGCATTTTTCATCATGCTATATATCCGCATCCGTAGCTTCTCTTTGGGCGTGTAGCATATCAAAATGTTCGTCTCAGAGAGTACATCATTTCATCTCATTGCATCATTTTCATTTGAGCTCATCTTGATGTCCGAAATGCTATTGGAAGAGAGCTATTTGAGTTAATTGTCAGATCTGCTGCTGAGCTCTTCATGAGTTTTGTTATATGCTTTGCCATCTTTACAGAGATGCTATCCATGTATTTTTGTGATATGTGTGGTGACTAGCACAAGCTTGCAAAGTAGTGCATTCGTTAATGCTGATTTCAGGGACTTAGGATTTCTCTAAGTCCTTGATCTATTTTTATCAATATGCCATATGTTCATGTTGTTTCCTAGTGATCCGTGCATCTTTTTAGGATGATCAGTAAGGATGATTTGTTAATATTGTGGTGCTCTAGCCATCCATGTCTTTGTTTGCAATTATGGAGCAACCTAGCTTGAGTCAATCGAGCTCTACTTTTGCTATTTCGTAATTCCTCGCAGATTGTCTACTTGTTAGCGATTTTGCCGAGGATGTTGTTGTTGATCCGTGCATGATATGTTGTTTTTCTTGCCATGTATAGCTTATACAACATGTATTCTTGATGGGTGTATTCTTAGATTGTCATGCCTTGCTCTGTAGTGAGTGAATCGAGCTTGTGAACATGCCTACTCGTTAACAGATTTGCATGTTCCAGTTTTTCTCTAAGTCTGTAACCTGATTATGTTTTTGCCATGTTCACATGCTTGCAATTGTACTTTCTGATCCCTTTTGGCTCAAGGTTACTAAGGGACTTTTGTTAAGCTCTTTGAGTAGCTTCATTCCATGCTTTACTTTGCCATGTTAAGTGCCTATAGCATATAGTTTTCATGCTTCCAAGTGTGCTACCTGATCTGAAATTCCAGACTAGTGTTAATTTCACTAAGTCTGAAACCTCTTTATCAATTGCACTTTTGCCATGCTTGTTTGAACCTGTTAATGGATGAATTGGCCGTAGCTCAGTGTTCATCTTTTGTCAAGCATCATGAGTGGATCCCTGCCATGTATTTTGTTGCCATGTTTGAGTGTTGTAGCATATTTAACTTGTTGCATTTAGATGGCTACTTGCTGTTTATCGCAGACCGGTGCCATATTTGTTTTGCTTCCCATTTCCAAGCCGTGCTTCCGATTCCTGTGTTCTTTATATAGATTTCAACCGAAATCACCTCACCTTTCCAGTGACACTCTTGGATTTCCAAGTTGAGGCCAGGTTCAATCATTCCTTGTCAAATCTTGCATATGCATCACATACCGCATCCCGCATAGCATACCATGTTTGCATCATGTTGTTTGAGCTTTGCACGTGGTTGATTGTGTTCCTTCTGCTTGTTTGTCTTGTTTGGGTAGAGCCGGGAGATGAGTTCGCTAATGAGGAGCCCGTTTAGTTTGCTTTCGAGGATCCAGTCAACTCTGACAACTTTGCATGCAAGATGATCATACCCTCGAAATCACTTCTATCTTTGTTTGCTAGATGCTCGCTCTTTTGCTATGCCTATGCTACGATGCCTACCACTTGCTTATCATGCCTCCCAAATTTCCATGTCAAACCTCTAACCCACCATGTCCTAGCAAACCGTTGTTTGGCTATGTTACCGCTTTGCTCAGCCCCTCTTATAGCGTTGCTAGTTGCAGGTGAAGATTGGAGACCGTTCCTTGTTGGAACATTGTTTATTGTTGGGATATCATTATATTATCTTGTTATCTTAATGCGTCTTTATACTTGGTAAAGGGTGGAAGGCTCGGCCTTTTGCCTAGTGTTTTGTTCCACTCTTGCCGCCCTAGTTTCCGTCATATCGGTGTTATGTTCCCGGATTTTGCGTTCCTTACGCGGTTGGGTGATAATGGGAACCCCTTGATAGTTTGCCCTGAATAAAACTCCTCCAGCAATGCCCAACCTTGGTTTTACCATTTGCCACCTAGCCTCTTTTTCCCTTGGGTTTCCGGAGCCCAAGGGTCATCTTATTTTAAACCCCCTGGGCCAGTGCTCCTCTGAGTGTTGGTCCGACTGAGCTGCCTGTGGGGCCACCTCGGGGCAACTTGAGGTTTGGTTTTACTCGTAGCTAGTCTCATCTGAGTGTGCCCTGAGAACGAGATATGTGCAGCTCCTATCGGGATTTGTCGGCACATTCGGGCGGTGTTGCTGGACTTGTTTTGTCTTTGTCGAAGTTGTCTTGTAGTACCGGGATGCCGAGTCTGATCGGAATGTCTCGGGAGAAGGTATATCCTTCTTTGACTGTAGGGATTTGAACTTTCGAAAGCCGTGCCCGCGGTTATGGGCAGATGGGAATTTGTTAATGTCCGGTTGTCGATAACTTGAACCTTAACTTAATTAAAATGAATCAACGGTGTGTGTTACCGCGATGGTCTCTTCTCGGCGGAGTCCGGGAAGTGAACACGGTGTTGGAGTAATGTTTGCCGTAGGTTTTTCTATAGTTATTCGTTCGTGATTTGCCTTCTCTTCTCGCTCTCTTTTGCGAACAGGTTAGCCACCATATATGCTAGTCGCTTGCTGCAGCTCCACATATTACCTTGTCTTACCTATAAGCTTAAATAGTCTTGATCGCGAGGGTGCGAGATTGCTGAGTCCCCGTGGCTCACAGATTACTTCCAAACCAGATGCAGGGCCCGATGACTCCGTTCCAGATGATGCGCTTGATCTCAAGTGGGAGTTCGACGAAGACTCACGCCGTTACTATGTGTTCTTCCCTAATGATCAGTAGTGGTGCCCAGTTGGGGCGATCGGGACCATGTCGCTTGTTGGGGTTGATCTTTCATTTTGGTACCGTAGTCGGACCATGATTGTATTGATAGATGTAATGCTATTTATGTACTTTGTGTGACGTGGCGAGTGTAAGCCAACTATGTACTTTTCCCCTATTATCTATTTACATGGGTTGTTGTGTAGATTACCTTACTTGCGACATTGCTTTCAATGCGGTTATGCCTCTAAGTCGTGCTTCGACACGTAGGAGATATAGCCGCATCGAGGGCGTTACAAGTTGTCATAGCAAACACAATTTCACATAGTAGATAAAAAAACATCTTCTGACAGGAAAATACGACAAAAGCAATGTAATCATCATCCGGAGCAGCAGCATCAGCATCTTCGCCATGTGTATCAGTATGAATCGTAATTCCCCACGGTGTCATCTTCTTCTTCGTCCTCAACGTCCTCGAACGTTGGCTTCTTCTTGATCAACTCTTGTATGTCCACAGCACGACAAGCAATCTTTTCGCCGGCGTCATTGACATGATGGTTCTCAAAGATATTAGGAACATCTGTGTTATCTTGTACATCAGGAGCAGTGTAAGCATCATCTTGTTGTGCAACTTCATTAAACGAATTCCTCTGCTCAAACCTTTGCAATACTCTCCAGTCAGCGCTACGTGCAAATGTGTCTTCCAAGAAAAATATCTGTGTTGCTTGATTTGCCAAAATAAAAGGCTCGTTGGTCTGGTACGCCGCCTTGACATTGATGGATTTGAAATAATCGTCAGCTCTAGGTTTTGCGATCCTGGAAAACAGGTTATACCAACGACATCACAACAGAACCACACACCGATGATCCTTGAAACTGGAGATATACTGCAACTGAACAATGTCTGTTATGTTAGCATACATTTCAGTTGTCCCTTTGTCATACGTATCTGTGCTCATGATGGCTCTGTTTTGTGTCTTCCTGCCTTCGTCTCGTGCAAGGGTGTTGTAGCGCACATCTCCAACAACGCAAAATTCATAATGTCTTACCCGAGTATCAGGACCCATTGCTAGTGAGTAAAGGGCATCATCAACTGCCTGCCCATCCTCCCGCTTCTTCTTAACCTATGGTTAGAAAATAGACAAGCTGATCATCTTATGTACTCAATATATTGAAAAAACTGACAGTGCACTTCAAAAGCTTCCATGGTTCTTGAACCATTTCGCAAATCCTGCCATAACCAGTTTGTCAATGTTTCTTGGATTTTGCGGCAGTAACTCCTCTTTGTAGATGCTGCACAACATAGTGATCGCGTCAAACATCTAAATACATAAGAATGTGCTGCAAGTTTAGTAGATTACGATGTATAAGCTGCAGTACTGCACTTACTTGATATAAGGTAGTATCTCAGGATAGTTATTCAACACATACCAAACCATTTTGTCCAAATCTTTAGGTTTCTCCTCTTTTCGACTCTTCCCTGTAACTCGAACAGAATAATCGAAAACATTGAGCCCGGGATTGTCTTCACCCACCTCTTTGCTAAGCTGATCAGCCGTTTCAATGTATTTTGAGCAGAATGTCAATGCTTCTATAGCAATGTAGGCCTCTGCAATGGAACCCTCGGGTCTAGCTCTTTTCCTAACATAGCCCTTGAAAGTGCCTAGCCACCTTTCAATAGGGTACATCCAGCCATACTGCACTGGACCTCTAAGTAGTGCCTCATCAGGTAGATGAACATCCAAATGCACCATCACATCAAAGAAGGCTGGAGGATATATCTTCTCAAGGTCGCATAGGATAGTTGGTATCTTGTCTCTAAGATGCTCCAAAGCATCTATCCTGATATTCCTACTGCAAAGTTCCTTGAAGAATTTTCCCAACTCTGCAACTGCTCTGTATAAGTTAGGGCGGCCCAATCCTCTAAGGATAACAGGTAAAACCCTTTGAAGTAGGACGTGGCAGTCATGAGTTTTCAACCCTTGTACCTTATTTCCATCTGCACTGACTCTCCTTTCAGGGTTGGAAGCAAATCCATGTGGGAATCTCACACATGACACGACCTCGCAGAATTCTTTTCTTTTTACCTTGTCCAAGACGTACACAGCTGGTGCCATATCCCGTGGTTTACCTTCATCTTGCACCTGCAAATCCTTTCTGATACCCAGGTGTGTCAAATCAATCCTAGATTTTAAGGTATCTTTCGTCTTGCCTTCAATATTAAGAAATGTGCCGATAATGCTGTCACATATATTTTTCTCGATGTGCATCACATCAAGATTATGCCGCAGATCCAAATCTTTCCAATACTCCAAGTCCCACAAAGTGGACCTGCGGGTAAACAATAATCTCTCTTCTACCCTGCCACGCTTCCTTTTCCCGCTACCATTACCAGGATGGTTTCCTGGTGTAATATGCCTGAACTTCTCTAATTCCACTTGCAACTCATCGGCGGTGAGCCTCTTTGGCACATCACGGTTTTCATGCTTTGCATTGAACACATGTCTTCAGTATTTTCTAGGTTGCGGCTTGTCCTTGGCAAGGAAACAGCGGTGTCCAATGTAACAGATCTTGCTAAGTGTTGCGTATGACAGCGGATTCCTGTCACATCGAACACATGCATTGTAACCATGTGTCGTTCGCCCTGACATAGTGCCCAAAGCCGGATAATCATGGATGCACCAAATTATAATAGCACACAGAAAGAAATCAGCTGGTGGGCTGCTATATAGGTCTCGAGTGAGAACACCCTTCCATAGCTGTTGAAGTTCCTCCACAAGAGGCTCCATGAACAAATCAAAATCCTTTCCAGGACTTTTTGCACCTGGGATGAGCAAGGCCATAATGTAGTTTGATTCTTTGGTGCAGACATTTGGAGTCATGTTGTAAGGGATAACAAGCACTGGCACATGCTATATGTGATGCTCTGGTGGCCAAATGGGTTAAATCCATCTGAAGCTAAGCCAAGTCTAATATTTCTCGGGTCAGCAGCAAACTCTTTGTGTTTATCATTGAAGCTTTTCCACTCACTACCATGAGATGGATGGCTCATTACATTTTGATCTCTGTACTCCTGGTTCCTAGAATGCATAGTACATCCTCTCTTGTTTCAGCATCATGAAACGACCTCTGCAATCTTGGTGTAATTGGAAAATGTCTCAGAACATTATGAGGAATCCTCTTCACAGCATCGCCATCTTTCCATCTTGATGATTTGCATTTCGGGCATTCACTTAAGTTGGCATAATCCTTCCGGAACAGAACACAATTATTCTTACAAACATGGATCATATCATATCCAATTCCAACTGCACGAAGGAAATTCTTCATTTTACTTTAGGTGTGTGGCAGCTCAGACGCATCTGGGAAAGATTTGCGGAAAGCAGCCAACATCGCATCAAATGATTTGTTGGTCATCCGCTCAGATGTCTTCACCTGAAGAAAGGTGACCATAGCTGAGAATACTGACAGCTTATTTCCTGGGGTGACATCAACGTTGCATTGTTCCAACATGCGGGCCCACCGTTTTTCTTCTGCAGGTGAAAGTTCACGGAATGCATGAGCATTTCATAGCATTGTTTCAATGTTGGTCAAACTCACTGGCTCCGCCACCACCACCTCCTCCTCCTCTTCCACCTGAGCATCAGGCAGATCAAGATGGTGATCTGCTGCTTCCACGTAGTCAATAACATTGACATTCACAGCTTCACCATGATGAACCCACCTAGTATATCTGACCAAAATCCCAAGTGTAGAAGTTTTTGCACAGTTAACTGGGGTCTTGCAACTGAATTCATACAACTGCTACATGGGCAGAGCACATCTGATTTCGGACCACCATACTCTGCTCTGATAGAGTTCATGAAGTTTTCAACCCCCTCGACATATGCATCAGAGAATCTTCGAGCAGAACTTATCCAAGTCCTGTCCATCTGTTAGACATACAAATTAGTTCTTCTACTAGATATTGCAGGAAAAACATATATGCTTTTTTATGAAGTCCAGAAAAAATACATAGGTCGATGTCTAAAGATATGGAAAGATATTTGGACGAGCAGATCTAAGTAACAAAATATATGTAAAGCTAATTCAGCAAACAAATTTGAGTGCCAAATTATGGCAGGTTGTTTTAGCAGTCAATGAGGCCGAGCACACAACCATCTAACTATCGAAGGCCATCGCAGCAACAAAGATCGAGTATAAAATGGTGTAGAGCTATTTCACCTAACAGATTGGCTACTAGACCATGGCAATCTACGTCACAATAAATATATGGCAGGATATTTTAGCAACTAATCGGCCTTGGCATGCCATCTCAGCTAAGAAGATTGAGGGCAGAATAGGGCAAGGAAGCTTCTTAAGCAGAGCATATTGACAGTAAACTACTTCGGCAAACAGTGAGATTAACAGCGTCTATCAGCTAACATTCAGCGCTACACCGACATGAACGGGGCCTTAGTCTAGAATGCGCGTACCATGGGAGAAGCTGACCGCCGTGCGTCTCCACACGAACGTCGCCAGCGGTGGCGGCGCTGACTGCCGTGCGCCTCCACAAGAACGTAGCCAGAGGTGGCGACACGGCTAGAGGACGACAGTCTACAAGAGCGTACTGTGGGAGCGAGAGGATCGCCGAACCGCGGCGCCAACGTATCGGCGCGGCGGGGAGGGCAGCTTTGGCGGAGCGAATGGAGTGGAGGGGGATAGGGGGGAGGGGGTTTGGGGAATATTATTGGCTAGTTGGCCGAAGGGCGGTTGAATCGGATTTGGGGGGAATTTTTGGGTGTGGGAGGGGGGAGGATTTTCGCGTGGTGGGCGGTGGGAGTTTGGCGCATGGTCGGTTTCTCCAAGTGCAGTCCCACGTGTCAGTGAAGAGGCAAGCCGAAGCGCGTTCCGTTTGCGTGAGCCATGTGCAGGACCGAATGTGTGTGGGGTGCAATGCGACCGCGACAGGAGTGTTGTGAGTGTACCGCCTTTTTTTCCTTTTAAACTAGGTGCTTCGCCCCCTAAAAAAAATTTTGTTGCTTCGGTGCGATCCATCAATACTACTACTAGTAATCCGGTAATCCCAACTAAAACGGCGTGGCCGGGTCTTTTCCCCCGCGTTATGCTGGGAGGTTGGCTTAGTTGGGTTTTTTAGGAGGAGTAATGCTACACCTACGTAATCCCAGTTACGTAATTAAAGTAATGTGAAACATGTGACCTGTTGATTGTAGATTGGGGGGAGGGAGGGGCCCACCACTATGAAAATCAGGGGAGGAGAGAGAGGCAATTTACGTTAACCCTTTCGTAGGTTCCCGTAGATGTAGAAAGATGTGAAATGCGTGAATGTGTAGTGGACGTACTATTGGAGTGCCTAAGATAATTTGTGTATGTATAGACCCTATGTGTTTATTTTACTTCACATGTTAGATTTGTCTCGGTTCAATAAAAAGCAGAGTTGGTGATGATGGTCTGCCTGTCATCCTACAATATAGGACGTCCGATCTATATCTAACGGATAGGAAGGAAACTATGACAATTTACCCGAACTCCTCTCCACATTTGCAGATAAGGCTTTCCCTCGTTCATCCTTTTCTCCCACAAGATCTTGATCTTCCATGCAACGCACGGGCATCTTGCTAGTACTCCTACAATATGTATATTATTGTGAAAGTTCATATACACCGGCCGAGATTAATGCAAACAGGCAGATTTTCATTACATTTCGAACTTTTATATACAGAAAAATAAAAGAAACCCGACCCTAAACCTATTCTATGGTGGCGACCAACGTCCTCCATCTATGATCTCTATGTAGGGGGGCGGAGTTCAAGACCCATGAAGTGAAGGTGCGGTCTCCGGCGAGGAAGAGTAGAACACGGGATACGGACCGGTCAGTTGGCACACCATGCCCTGCCGCCTCCCATGCCCTACTCATCCTCGGAGGAGTCCCCAACCTCGGCGGCGCCGGACGTTGGACGGCGGCAAGTAGGACGCGTGGCTGATGGTGCTCCCGTCGTCGGCTGCCAGCGTGGCCACCGCTTGTGCGGTCACGTCCGCGTCCGGCTACGCCGCTATTGCGTCACGAGAGGCGACTTGAGCGAGGGCAGCGACCTCGAGCTTCATCCTCGAAGACAAGCTCTCCCGCAGAGCGTTCGCACTTGCGGTCATGCCGGATGTGGTGCCAGGTAGGAGGACGATGAGCTATGGTGTGGAGGTTAGCTGGGCGTTGCCGCTTTAAGTAGCGCATTCCGGTGAGGCCAAGCGTCCGGGTGTGTCATTAAGTCGCCGGAGTTGGTTCCTCGGGCACCGAGCCTCTTAACGACGACATACGAACGGACGACATGAATGCGGGCAGCTGGCGCCGGCTGGGAACGCACCGTGCGATGGTGCGAGGGACGAGGGTTTTGGTGTGCCAGGGTAGTCAGCTGCAGTCGTGGCAACGTTGGAGATGCCCTTTGCTCACATGCGTTCCCCGCATGTCATTGAAAAAGCAAGATGACCCGGCATGGTCTCAGTTCCAGAGGATGTAGTTGGCCGCGCTACACCATTCCGCGGACGCGTCGCGGCGCCCCATGCATCCTCGACGAGCCGGGTGTTGGGGTGTGTTTGGATTGTGGCCAAAGTGCACCTTACCAAAATTTTGCTCATGACCCAAAGATTGGTCTTTGTTTGGATGGTTGCCATTTTTTTGGCATGCCAATGAACTCTAGCCAACTCTAGTTCATTTTTCTTGCCAATGTCGGGCAAATCATGGGCAACCAATACCTCAACCAAAATTTTGGTCATGACCCAAAGATTGGTCTTTGTTTGGATGGTTGCCATTTCTTTTGCATGTGCCAATGAACTCTAGCCAACTCTAGTTCATTTTTCTTGCCAATGTCGGCCAAATCATGGGCAACCAATACCTCAACCAAAAATTTGGCTACCCAATGCTTTGATGGGGCAACCTTGGGCACAAACCAAACATACCGTTGGTCGTGCCACAGCACTAACGCCACCCTCGGCACACTAAAACCGACCGTGTCTAGCGACGATATGAGCGTGTCGCTCACCGCGGTCGCCGTGTCCAGAGGCGGTGTTGGAGCTGCGCCCCGTTGTTGGCCCCAACGATCCACATGAATGGTTGTCAGTGGTGAGGAGGTCGTGGGCCAGCTCCTCCATTGGACTAGTCTGCGCTACGTCGTCCCGACGGGTGTGCCCCACATGTCGATTTCCATGTTTTCCTGGCCATATTCGAGCGTCAGTGCTCCGTGTTGCGCATTAGGCCTTTCACTATGTAGGCCAAGCGAGACAACTTATTGTTTATTTGAGCCGTTCAAGTATAATCATGTGGCGTTTGCTTATTTCTCATTCCTCTCCAACCCTCTTGTCCATCGATCATGTCGCCCTCTAGTCAAGTCCATCCTCCCGCATGCCTCATTTGAACATTCCACCGAGTATCATTCGCATGTACCCACCCTATTCCTCTTTTAATAGATCTCCGGACCCCGAGATGAAATCAAGAGGGAACGAGTGGGGGCACATGATACATAAGGCGGATTCAAAATTTTGAACCGGTGATCATAGCATCCGCAAATCATATATAAAGGGTATTCAATGTTCGTTTCGTTTTTGAACGTACAATATACTCCCTCCTATCCTTTCTAGTTTACATATAAGTTTTATGTGTAGTCAAAGTATCTCTACTTTGATCAAAAAGGTATCAACATTCAACAACGCCCAATCAATATTGTTAGATTCGTACGTACTCCTAGATTTGTACTCAAGATGGTTTCCAATTTGACTATTGACAAGATTAATAGTACATGAGATGTATAATGTGAAAATTATATCATTGGAAACTCCTTTCACATACGAATTTGACCGTATGCTTTGTGTAAGTTGCATGTCATATATTATTCTCTAACATTTGGTCAAAGTTAGCCTCGAAAAACGCATTAGACCCTATATGCTTTGTGTAAGTTGCATGTCATATATTATTACTCTAACATTTGTGTAAGTTGCATGTCATATATTATTACTCTAACATTTGGTCAAAGTAGTATAGTGGAAGTGGATCCTCTGACGTAGGTATCCCTGCCTTACCCTCCCTTTCGGTCACTTACTGGCGGACCCCATGCTTGCTAGGCCCCGCATGTCAGTTACTCAATGGGTTCGGCCACGTCAGGGGATCCTCATCCGTAGTATACTCCCTCTGTTTTTATTTACTCCACATAAAATGGAGGGAGTGGTGGTATAATAAATGACGCGGGCGGGGGAAGGGGAGGGACGTCGGTTGCTCTCAACTGCGGTCCCACAAGCGAGCGAAAACACAAGACGAAGCGCGTTCCATTCGGTGAGCGACGTGGAGGGTCCAGTGTGTCGGGCTGCAATGTGAACGCGAGAAGAGCGATGTACAGTCAAAATCGATTGACCGGTCGTCACCGGAACCACTATTCACACCAGAACCTTTGCTGCTCGGCCTACGTCAGCCACTACCCTAAAACCACACCAAATCTCCAGCCCATTCCCCCACCTTTCGATCCCCTAGCCCGCATCAAGCGTCCCCTAGTTCGCCGGAAAGCCATGGTGCACGGCAAGGTCACTTACTAAAAGATGCTGACGCAAGAGCGCCACGCAGAAATCACGGCGGCGGTCGGCGCCACAGACCTCCTTTCCCAAGCTCGCTTTGCAGCGGGCCAATCCCCGAGTTCTCTAGAGCCAAGCTACGAGAAGGAGGAAGCCGACCCAATGTTCATGGCGGAGGTCGTGGCGCAGAAGGCCCCCGATGGGTACGAGACAATGGACGTCGACTTCGTGCTGGCGTTTGAGTCCCCATGGTGCAGGCGGACCAGCGGTTCAACATGGCGATACTAAAGGAGGACCGGGAGGCAGAGGCTCAACTCGACGCGGAGCGCGCGCTTGCCGCTGCCATCAAGGCTCTCCTGCAGGCAGAATCGAATGTCGTGTATGTGAACCGGGCGGCGGAGGCTCAACTTGAGGCGGAGCGCGCGGATGCCGCTGCCATCGAGGCCCTCCTGCAGGCGGAACCGGACCTCCTAGACTTGAACCGGGCGGAGAGGCTCGACTCGACGCAGAGCGCGTGGATTCCGCTCTCATCGATGCCCTCCTGCAGGCGGAACCGGACGTTGTGGACTTGAACCGGGCGGCGGAGGCTCGACTCAACGCGGAGCGCGTGGATGCCGCTGCCATCGAGGCCCTCCTGTAGGCGGAACCGGACGTCCTCGACTTGAACTGGGCAGTGCTCTCGTCCGTGCAGAGCGCCCGCACGCTCCGGTTGAACGAGTAGCTGGAGGCCGAGGACAACCATGGTGTGGAGACACACGTCGGCAGCGACAGCTGGTTCGCGCTGGCAGCCAAAGACGACGAGGCCATCTCTTTCCGCGAGCAGTGATAGTTTTTCTTTATGTTGTTGTTTTTATGGATCTTTTGCTGTGTAAAAACATATATTTGTTATGCAAGTCGCCTGACTTGGGTCAGTCTACCATTTCAGGCGGTTGGATGAATATCATACGTCTCCTAACCCTTCTTTCCTTCTTCCTCACCTCTTCTTCTTCCCCAACAGACCACCGCACGGGCCGTACGGATACTCCCCAACATGCGGTTGGATAAACATACTCTATGAAAGAAAATTATGTGTCAGCGATAGGAGGCTGAGTTTCGTTTGTTCACATGCGACAGCACGTGTCAGTGAGGGTGCGTTCCATTGGTTGGGTTTGGGCGTGCAGGAGCGACTGTGTGAGGGTGCGGTGCGACCGCGGCGTGTAGGAGCGACCGTGTGAGGGTGCGGTGCGACCGCGACAGCCGTGTGCAAGTGTACCTCCTTCTCATTCTGAAAACTTTAGGCAAGCTTGGCAAAAATGTATGGCGAAGTTTGGCAATGCAAGGCCTAGACCCAAACAGGATAAGTACGTACGTACTAGGAGTACTAGTGTTAAAAAAGAAAGGCGGGGTTTTCCTTCGCAGGATTTAATCGATACAAATCCTTGTTTCACGTGTCAATTAATGTGTATTTTTTTCGCCAAAGACCAAAGAGCAAACCATCTCACTCCTCATCGCTTGATTAATGCAGCGCCATGCAAACCAACCTTCTCACTTCCGCATGCATGCAGGGGATATTAATGTCCTTGGTTGCTAACCCCATCAATTTTGCCTTGATTAGTGTTAGTGGCCCTTTGCAAATTGTAATTTTGATATACTGGCCTTTTGTACAAAAAATGGAGGTAGTAACTATATTTGACTTCCTTCTCCATTGCGGTGACGTCGACGATATCTTTTTTTTGGTGGTTTGGTGAAGTGCGTTCGACGGAGAACACCATTGAGGGAGACCACGGTAAGTCGTTCGCAAGTGCCGCCTGCAAGCCAAGACAACAGCCTTATTTGCATCCATGAAGTCCTTTACTAGTACTACTAGGAGTACTAGTGCGGTGAGATGGTTTCTCGAAGAAGACGATGGAGAAGCGGAGTCAGCGAAGAGTGAAATTATGGTTGCCTCATCCGTGCTTTTGTGATTTGACGCCTCACTGCTTTGTGATTTGTGATAGAAGGGACATGGGAGTAGACTCTGTGCTCTATACTATACTACATGTGTCCAAGCATGGGAGAAAGAGGAGAGACGTTGCATTTTTCTATTCCTTCAATCAATCAATCAGGGAGCTTCGGTTCCATCTTTTTGGCTTTGGCAACACTGTCCACAATGGTTCCCACGATGCCAAAAGCTATTTTCACATTTGGCTACATAGTGTGGATGCCCTTAACCGTACCACTTGGTTTTGCTCCTATGTGCTATCTATACAAATCTCAATTATATTGATCTAAAAAATTATAGAATCAAGATTAGTAAAAAGGAGGTGATTTTGCCGCGCGGATGGCGGGGGAGGTTTCTTATTTGAGCAATGCTACATCCACGTAATGGTTTACGTAAAGTTACGAACTGATGTGATGTGGGACTATTTGATTGGATTAAAGGAGAGGATTAGGCCCACCCCACCTGAAAATCAGGGGGCATATATAGATTAGATGGAAAGTATACGTAGCAGCTACATAGCCCTTTGTAAGTCTAGAATTAGGCTTCTTATTTTTGGAGGATGTTGTCCTGGCGGTTTGCTAACATGCAGTCCCACATGTCAATGCTTTACAACCTGAACCGCGTCCCACATGAGGCAGAACAACGGCAGAAGCAACAGGTGGTTAAGCTGAAGAAGATGAGGGAGAAGCGGATTCAGCAACGAGTGAAATGATAGTTGCTTCGTCCCTCCAACTTAACTGCGGGGAAAGGTGGAGCTTTGTGATTTGACGCCTCATTGCTCATTACTGCGCCGGCGCCATGACTGGGGTGCTTCACCCCGGCTGCTCTGCACTGTATTCCGGTATGGCACGTGGAACCGGTAGCTTGATGTCCCACATGTCGGCGAAAGGGACTAGAAGATTTATGAAAGCGAGCGCTCCACTCTTACGACGGAGGAGTAGACGACACGACGGCCCAGTGAACTATCACTTGTACTGTATAGTACTATAGTTTTGCTATTTCGCACGATCCATCGATACAAACCCGATTAAAGAGGAAAGGGCGGGATTTTTCCCGCGCGGTAGATGATACTGGCCATACATTTCAAAGCAATTTTAATGTATGCAAACTGAATAATTATAAGTAACAATATGATATCTAGTAAAACTAAAAACACATATGATTTATTGTTTTAGAGTGTAGTAGTAGTGCTGTATTGCATAGTTGTTAGATGTAACATGCGAGAACATGTAGAGATGTAGTTTTGGAGGGCCTACAGAGAGAAAAGCGTAATACGGTCACCGAACTTTAGAATAAGCTGATTACGGTCACTATATACGTTTTGCGGTGATTATACGGTCACCTGCTCACAGTTCAACATCGGATTGCACTCAGTTGACCGGCCAAATAGTCTGTGTGGCGCCATGTTGACTAGTTAAATTGACCACGTTCCTTGTGGGTCCCATCTGTCAGTTCGCATAGGCAAAAGGTCAGATAAACACAAATTTACGTAGGCGCGACAAGGCTCCAACCCGTGCGCGGGAATCACCTGGTTGTGTATGTGTCTGTCAGGGCCTGATGTGTGCGCATGCACGTGTAGGTTGAGCACTTGAGCATGAGAGTGTGTGTTGGTCGTGTGGTGTACTGGTGTGTGCATGCATGCGTGCGTGTGTGTGAGTGTTGCATGCGTGCGTGGCTGCATGTGTACGCGTGAGTGTTGCGTGCGTGCGTGGGTGCATGTGTTTGTGTGAGTGTTGCGTGGATGCTGTTCGTGTGCATGCGTGGGTGTGTGTATAATCACCGCACCAGCTCATGTGTGTTAAAACAGACGGCTCAGCATACCAATACAAGGCCACCTTGTCCGCTGTGCCCGCGGTCATGACTTCGAACCACCATCCAAATATTTTTCTGTCGTTTGTTTTCATTCTTACTAGTAAGATGCCCGCGCGTTGCACGTAACATCAAGATGCATTTGTATGACTTGTTTATCTTGTGAGAGAAAAGGATGAATGAGGAAAGGCCTTATTTGCAAATGTGGAGAGGTGTGTGGGTACCTTTTTGCAAAATTGCCATAGTTTCTTTCCTATCCGTCAGATATAAATCGGACGGCCTATATTGCAGGATGGCAGGCACACCATCATCACCAACTCTGTTTTTTATAAGAGTGTATTTTATGTATTTTATAAGAGTGTAGATGTAGAGTAGATACAAGTCGACAGGTGGGCACGATGGTAGTGAGATAATGTGATGCAACACTAGAGGTGCCATGTGGAGCGTTTAACTGGTCAACTAGTCATGTCATGATCAAATACAGAGTTGTACGGTGAGACCATGACTGTATAATAACCACTAAACGTAAATGGTGACCGTAATGAGTGGATTCTGAAGTCCAATGTACGTATCGTGCTTTCGCTTCAAATACAATGATCGTCATTACATATATCGCGAGAGAAAGATGAAACATGCGTGAATTTTCAGGGGGCTTACTTTTAGAGGACCTGGAGATAGTTTTGTGTGCATACGTGAAAGGGGCGTATAGGGGGCTATGCGATGGAGAGAGATGCTCTTCGTTTCTCTTTATTATGACTAACTTTGTATATAGTATAAAAATATACAAATTCACAATGCGGAATAAATATCATTGTGGGCACCATGCAATGCAACTTAGCGTTCGTACTCCTCCATATAACTTTGTAATGTTGTATATATGTAGAAACTCTAAAATAATTTTTTGGCCACACTTTATTCAAAAGGAATGTTGTATGTGAAATAAACGTGAAGAGAGGGCTTTTTAGATCAATGGGGTATGTGATGTAACATGCGTGAATGTGTAGTTGATGCATTTGGCGGGACCTAGAGAGGTATGTGTGTGTATTACGTATTCGAGAGAGGCATGGATAGAGGGGCCGACGGGGGGGGGGGGGGGGGCTTGGGAGAGATAGAATGAGAAATGAGAGTGGTCTAGAGAGAGAGACGAATATGACGTCATGACAAGAGATTCCATTCCCTTGAGTGTGTATATGCAAGGGGGGAGGGAATAGAGGCACCAAGAGAAATTTTCTGTGTGTGTGGTGTTTGTGTTGGTATGTGTGGGTGTGAGATGATAATGAGACATGGGGGCAGAGGGTGTGTCACCGCGTGAGGTCCGGTGGGTCGAGGTGAGGCCCTTCGTTCGGTTCTGTCCTGCGCCACATTGGTTGGCCCGTGACACATTTAGGAAGACCCATGGATGTCTAGTCGTACAACACAAACATAGGAGTGTTGTGAAGGACTCTGTGTCCACTGACAAAGCCGGCTAGGATTTGTAACCCTAGTTTCTCGGACTAAGGTAACCCCTTTATCTCTGATATTACTATTCATCCAACCTAACTTTAAGGGGCATCCTACAGAATGCTCTGCTAGAATCATACTCGTCGATTAGGAAGAGAGGTGTGAGACAATGCGTGAGAGACAGGCGTAAAGATAATGTGCGTACATGAGACACGTACGCAGGTCCATGTATATAGAAAGGGTCGATGAGGATTGTGCGTGTGTATGTTTGCGAGAGGAAGAGTGCTTGTGATAAAGGTTAGTGAAAACAGTTGTAAATGGTTACGAGAGGGAGGGAGGGTTATATCTAGAGCATGTGTGCAAGAAAGACACCTCGGGAGAGAGTGTGTGAGCATGTGTGAGAGACCACCGATGGAGAGTGAAACTACACGTAAAAGACTGCTCTACACATTGATTAAAGATATAAACTGTATCCAAATATTAGGATGGGATCATGATATTTGCAATTCGCGTAAGGAGCGATAGTTGATCCATCAGACATCTAGATTCTATCGAATTTGAGCATGTCTATGTTATTATTCGACACAATTGATCCACATAGTTAGTATTTTGAACTCCAGACAATGCATCGATTTAGCAATCGAATATAAACGTGAGTATAGTTCATGTTGTGTGTGTAAAGCACATTATACATACGAAAGTTACACAATGGACATTATAAATAGCTACCTATGAACTAGCATACATTTGAATTCAACTTAAGGTGGTTTAAAAAAATCTAATTCAACATGAAGTCCATTCAATTATTTGAATTTGATATCATGGCATTTGTAAACCATACCTAAATTATGGGGGCACCAATCTTTGCCCTGATTTTGTACATAATAGCATATGTAGTCGTGTACAAAATAGATTCAAATTTAGCTCCTCCATTCCAAAATAATCGTAGTTATAGGATTTTCAAGTGTCAAAATTTCAAAAAGAAACGGATAATTTAATGAGGTTTTCAAACATACAAGGTCAAATATAACGTTGTCTATTTAGGTCAATCCTCATAGTTCAAGAGTACTCTAAACGAGAATGCTTGTGTTTCAAAATTTCGAACGAAGCGCGAAAAGAGCCTCTACTCGCCCGAAACCACGTGAGACTAATGTTTGGTAGTACAAGGAAATTACTTTTCTAATAAATCCGGCCCGTGAAACCTACCGGCCCGACGTCCAAAGGTCTAAACCGGGGTAGGTTTGTAGCTTCATCTAGACGCCACACAACCGCATCTGGAAAACATTCATACACAATGGCCGCCTAAGCACACATGCGCGCGGCCGAAATCGCTCCCACCCACTATTTGGGACACCTGGGATTACCATCCTACCCCCGACCCGCAGTAGGTCCGAAATTTAAGAGGGGGCAAAGTTTGTACTTTCCCCAAATTTCAAACAAGCGCATCCCATCTTCTGTTCAAAAAAGCCAAAAACAAGCGCATCCCAGATCGAAACATGGTTCCACCCCACCCATCCGATTCCCCATTCGTACTCTGTGGGCGCCAAAACTACCTCTCCACCAGCCGTGAAACCCCGACGTCGTCCGTCCGCCACCCCATCCCACCCATCAACCGTCGCCCTCCTCCATCATGTCGGAGCCGATACCCCGACGTCGTCGTCCACCGCAAGCTCAACCGCAACGCCCTCCACGGCTAGTAGTTGAAGCCGAGGCCGAGCCGTCCGTACCCGAGCTAGTTCAACCACGCCGTCCTGCGCCTCACCGCTGCCGCTCCAACTTCGCCACCCTCCACCGCACCGGAGCTGTTCCTGCTACGCCGTCCTTCGCCGCCTCGGATCTGCTTCCCCTTCGCCGACATACGGCCACGACAATACAGTCAACAATTTGGCCATGGGTTCATCCAAGCCTGCACCCTCCAGAACATCGGCTTCCCTGGTAAATAGAAGAAGATCGACGCGACATGTGGAGGTGACCACACCGGCAACCGAAAAAGGTACGCCTCTTCCCTTATTCGTGCAAATCTTACGCCTCTGCTTGCACGGTATTCATCCCACAGAAGACACTAGTTGACCGATTCTTCTTGATACTAGATGTTCCTAGTAACTCGCGATGCACAAGGTTTCTCCTCATATACTATTTCACCTTAGCTAGAGGTCTGTCGCCCCCCCCCCTGAATTTCAATTTCTGGCCAGTTAATTCCCAATTAACGGAAGCATTCCCCGGTGTAACAGGCGCTAGTAGCCTATTACGCCGGGGAAGCAGCGCCTTGGTGTTTATCTTAGGGGCGTGTGCGGCCTGGAGCTACTGGCGCCCGATCTGGAGGTCGGCCGGGATTAAAGGGATGGCCTGGGGGCGCTGCCAAGCACGGCGGTGGTGTGAGGTCGATGGGAGGACGGGGCAGCGGAGGCAGGGGTCTGGGCCGGTGGTCGCTAGTGGTTCGAGAAAGATCGTCAACAGTGACTGGCGGGAGGTAGACGAAGGCCATCTGCCCGTTCCTTATAGATCAGACGGTTCATTAAAAAAATCGACTGACCTATTTATTTTCAGCCGACTCCTATCTTAGATATGACCACATGTGGTGGTGTGCTGGAGGAGTACCTGCATTTCCTGTGCTCATATATTACAAAATCATACGGAGTAGAATCTAATTTTGTTTGCCATGCAATGATGTAGAGCTATCATATGTCTCCTATCATTTATTTTTCAGCCACCTGCTATCTGCTACTTTTACAGTGCACTAGTTCTGCACACACTTCACCCTTACTCTCACTATTGTGTTTTTATGCAAGGGTATTTCAGACTCTGCTGCCATGAGAGAAGCCTAAAAGAAAAGAGAGAAGTCGCTCCAGCTTCATATGTGGGTAGGCAAGACATGTTACAGCGCTATAAAGGGTGCAGTGTCAGCAGATGGAGACAGTAAACGTAGCTCTGGAGTTGATGACCTCGCTCGCAATGAACCACCATTCCAGGTGCTTTCTTTAACTTCGCGGTGTCATATGTGGTTGCATGTTCCATATGGTGTCTAGCTTGTATTCGAAAGGCCGAAGTCGGTAAGATAAGGAAAGATATTTTTTTACATGAACCACCATCCCGTGAGCACCAGAAGACAAATAGCTAGTCAGGGCACTGGCCGAGCCAGCGACAAGCCCAGCAAAGATAGGCATCACCTGGAAGCCAACTAAAAAGCTGCGATGGTGGCGAAGGAGCCTGCCTCCGACCAGGCTCTCAGGTCCTAGATGATCATGCTCACCACTCTAGCCGGATGTCTAGCTTGTATTGCTTCCAATTTTGTCAAATTGCATCTGCTTAGCTTACACATTATACCTTTGAATATGACATGCCTTTCTGTTTTTGGTACATACTAGTACATCTGTGTATTAACCATGTTCTTACATCAAACTAATGTTCTTGTGTATCCCTCATCAATCACTTATGACGAGGCAGGCATGCAAGGGGACTACTCCTCATTTAAAGAATGCAGCGTCAGCCTCCCGACATGATTCTCAAGAAACAGAAACGCTAGATGAAGATAGTGAACATAGCTCTGTAGTTGATTACAGCATTTCCCCTACACTAGCATCGCAGGTCACTGGTAGAAAAAGGGCCTATAGTCCCAGTTCGTAAGGGCCTTTAGTCCCGGTTCCGGAACTGGGACTAAAGTGTCGGTACTAATACCTCCCCCCTTTAGTCCCGGTTCAATCCAGAACCGGGACTAAAGGCCCTCCACATGGGCAGTGCGCAGAGCCCATCCAGGAGACCCTTTGGTCCCGGTTGGTGGCACCAACCGGGACCAATAGGCATCCACGCGTCAGCACTTCTGTGGCTGGGGTTTTTGTTTTTTTTTGAAAGGGGGGGGTTGGGGGTTTTGGGGGGTTAATTTAGGTGTTTCATATATTGTGTTAGCTAGTTATAATTAATAGAGAGAAGTGTCCTCTGTTATGTCCGTGCTTGGTCGACGCTACGTACTATACATACGTATATAGAGAGGACTAGACACGCTAGCTAGCTAGTAAGCAAACGAAGGAAACAGAAGATCGTCATGAACATATATGCATATATACAGAGAGAAGTGATATCGACCACCTCTCCTTCTCCAAGAGATTGGTCGAACAACAAGTTCTCGTATATCTATCTGACACTACCGGCTACATATATACAATAATTATGTCTTACAAATATAATCATATGGACTCAGGGTCCACATAGAATTCTCCGTCTTTAGGGATCACGTGGTCAAGAAAGAATGCCGCCAATTCCTCTTGAATTGCTCGCATGCGAGCTGGTGCTAGGAGTTCATCCCGCTTTCGAAACATCTAATTTGAAGAAGGGGGTCAATACATATATATATATATAAATGAATGAAACTCAACACAAATGATGGTAATAAAATAAAATTGTGAATGTTGTTATTTAGGTACTTCATATTGTTCGTTAGAGTACCCGCCCCGCTCACAGGTCGTGTGGCGGATGGACTCGCAGATGTAGTATCCACAGAAATCATTCCCTTGTTCCTGCCACAACCACTTTACAAGAAATAGAGGTCAATCAAACTGATAAGCAAGAATGCTAAATGGTATTGATGAAACTAGCGCTTGAATCACTAGGAGATGCGTGGAACATGCTACTATAGTACTTACTTTCGGGTGTCTAAATTCCAGCTCCTTCGGCAGTCCCGGAACTGTTTTGGTGAATTTTCTCCAAACCCTGCCGGACAAAGAAAACAATTACTTGATATCAGGAAATGAACAAAGTTGCTGATATGGTGGATAATGATCGATTTAACTTACTTCTTGAGGATTTCATTCATGTCCGCATACTCCTTGGGATCTTTTCGTTTAGAGTCCAAGACGGTTACTACTCCCTGCTCAAGCTTAATCTCTAGGAGAATATAGTGGTAACTGCACACACATGCATAACTCATGAATTACATTACTATAACCTTGACTAATATATAAGGGAAACCGAATACGCACAAGACAGTAACACTCACCTGAAGTTGTAAGGAAAGAGTATTATATCTTTGTTTAGATTTATTACGAACGATCGTAGCAAGCTGGCCTCGGTAGCTGCGGCATGAAGTTTAACCTGAGTTGCATCTATGAGATGTGTGTTAATGAACCCAATATCACCAACTTGTCTTTTCTTCAATTCGGCGATCTTCAATCTGCATAATATAGTGAGGATGATTATAAATACATGCAATGAAAGAGCTAAGCTATATAGAGAAACTTAATGACAGAAGTAGTACTACTTACAGACAGTAGCAGGCGACCGTTGTTTTATCGAGGGCCAATTGATTGAAAAACTGATAGAACTCCTCAAATGGAACAGGCAACAGATCAATTCCAACGAGGTCATGCTCCTTTTTAACTTTCACATACAAGGTACTCCTCCCCCCAGAGTCTCTACAGATTTTCAAGTACCAATCATGCAATCTTCGCATCATCGTTGATAGAGATCTTTCATCTTTGACGAGAGGCTTCCCGTACTCGTATCTTTGTATCTGCATCTCCATGGGTTCATAATGTACTTCATCGGGCAGGTAATCTGCAAGATTGCTATAACCGGTCACCATCCTCGGATCATTATCGACGTTGTGGCTAGGCACCTTGAGCGGGGGGCACGATTGCTTCGCTTGTTTGCCGAGCTGGGCAATTTGTTTCCCAGCTCATCGTTCTTTCAGCCTTTGATCACTGACAGTACTTCCCGACCGCTCCGCCTCGGCAAATTCCTTTCCAATAATGCGGTCATAGTTTCCTTTCGGCGAATCAGACTTCGGTGGTTTTGCGAGGGCAGCCAGAGTGCGCTTCACTTTCACCCGATCTACCTTCTCCTCCGGAGGTGGATGTTTCTTTGCTTTCACCCCTTCAAAGAATTTCTTCACTTCTTCTCGCGCGATCTCGGCGTTCTCCTCCTGGGTCCTCTCGTATGGTAACTTCTCTGGAGTCTTCAGAGAAGGACCGAATCTGTATGTCCTCCCGCCTCCGGTTGTACTGCTAGACGCCGACCGAGAAGACGTAGCGGTTGTCTTCTTTACTTGCTTAAGAGGCGGAGGAGAAGGACTACGACGCGCCGGAGCAGCTGGAGCGGCGGCAGGTCTCTTCCGCCCTTGCTGACGAGGCGGAGAAGGAGGAGGCTGGCTGCTCGGGCGCATCGGCGCAGGCGGAGAAGGAGGCGGAGTGCCGCCGCGCGCCGGAGAAGGAGCCGGCCGAGGGCCCTGATCGTCACTCGCCGGAGGAGGAGGCGGTGGAGGCGGAGTGCCCTGACTCACCGGAGGAGGAGGAGGCGGTGGCGTCTAGTTCGGAAGGTTGATGAGCTCCTTCCGCCATAGGCATGGAGTCTTCAGAGCAGACCCCAGCCGAGTCTCCCCTTCACCGGTAGGGTGGTCAAGCTGGAGGTCCTCAAATCCCTCCGTTATCTCATCCACCATCACCCTAGCATATCCTTCTGGAATCGGCCGGCAGTGAAAAGTTGCGCTGGGTTCAGTAGGAAAAACAAAGCCAACAGCTGCCTTGACCTTCAAATTCATCCATTGCGTCATAAGGTGGCAATTTTGAGACTCTGTTATAGCATCCACGGGATAGCTGGCAGGAGCCGTCAAGGCATGCTTCGGCTGAAGCAGCTCGGTGGAAGCCACGCTGCTTCTGCGCTGAGATGGCGGGGTAGCTTCGGGGGAGGCTTCGGCAGTACGTTTGCTGCGATTTGCTTCTCGTTCCTCTATCGCGTCTACCCTTGCTTGCAGCGCCTGCATTTGGGTCTGCTGCACTTTTTTCCTCCTCTCATGGGATTTGTAACCGCCTGGCGTGCCTCATGTCCGTCCAGGGTGCTCAGGATTCCCGAGGGCCATTGTGAGCTCGTCGTTCTCTCTGTCTGGAAAGAACGTCCCTTCCTGCGCTGCTTCGATATACTGCTTAAGCTTACTGACTGGTATGTCCATTTGATTGTTCGTCCAAATGCACTTCCCTGTTACAGGGTCCAGTGTTCCGCCAGCCCCGAAGAACCAAGTCCGGCAACGGTCTGGCCAGTTAATTGTCTCTGGTTCGATCCCTTTATGAACCAGATCATTCTTAGTCTTGGCCACTTAGGCCGGGCTACGAGGTAGCCACCTGACCCCGTGCGATGGTGAAGCTTCTTCTTCGCAGCATTTTGCTTGTTTGTCGCCGACATCTTCTTACTCTTTTCCGATGTCTTGTGGGCCACAAATGCGGGCCAGTGATCTCTGATATTCTCATATCTGCCCTTAAATTCTGGTGTCTCATTATTTTCGACAAACTTATTCAGCTCTTTCTTCCACCTCCTGAATAGTTCTGCCATCCTCTTCAGAGCAAAAGACTTGATTAATTTCTCTTTAACTGGGTTCTCTGGATTATCCTCAGGCGGTAGGGTGAAATTTGACTTCAGCTCAGTCCAAAGATCATTTTTCTGCATATCATTGACATAAGAGACCTCAGGGTCTTCTGTAGCCGGCTTAAACCATTGCTGGATGCTTATCGGGATCTTGTCCCTAACCAGAACCCCGCACTGAGCAACAAATGCGCTCTTTGTTCGGAGGGGTTCAATAGGTTGGCCGTCGGGCGCGATTGCTATGATCTCAAACTTTTCATCCGAGCTCAACTTTTTCTTCGGGCCTCGTCTCTTTACCGAAGTTGTGCTCGATCCGGAGGGCTAGAAAAAAGAACAAAGACTTAATTAATATGTGTACATACCAAAACAATGAATGCATCAATCAGCTAGTCAGCATAGGCTTAACTAATATATATACCTGGCCGGACTCGGTTCGGTCACCGGAGCCGTCCTCATGTTCTTCTTCTTGCACCGGCATTAGGTCACCGTAGCCAGCTTGTTCACCCTCTCCTTCCAGACCATCGGTTTTGTTGAGAAACAACGAGATGGCATCACTTCCTTCTGCGATTATGTCCCTCAACAACGCTTCTTTTGTTGCTTCGTCTAGGGCGGTGTCCATAGTTTCTACAAATATTTACAACATGGCAATTATTATTCAAACATGATAGATGGATATATTAGTGCCAAACGTAGAACTAGCTACCTAATCATAGTAAGCTATCGGGAGGGGGTATATATCGACAACGACGACACTACATCTATGTCCCTCGACGACACTTGTTCCCGATAAAAAAAGAGGAAGAAGAAGAAAAATAAGAGGAGAAGAAAGAATAGAGGAGAAGATCTCCTCTTCTCCTCTATTCTTTCTTCTCCTCTTTTTTTCTTCTTCCTCTTCTTTTTTTATCCTCTTCTTCCTCTCATGTTCGATAGGATCGCCGAGGGGTCGGGAGGTTGCGTAGTGTCTCAGGATTCAACAAAACCATGTCTTCATCATTAGGCGAAAGTAACATGTGCATGATGGTACGAAGCTCTTCAAAGTTGTTCTGGAACGGACTCCCAGATAGGATAATCCGCCTTTTGGTACAAAGTTCAGCAAGAGCCTTCCGAATATCGCTATTTGGAAGGCCTTTGCTGAATTGGTACGAAAAGGCGGATTATTCTATCCGGGACTCCATTCCAAAACAACTTTGCAGAACTTCGTACCAACATGCCCTGGTTACTTCCGGCTAATGATGAAGGCATGGATTTCTTCAATACTTTGACACTAGGAAACCTCTCTCTACTTCCGGCTAATAAGAATAAGAAGAAGAAGAAGAATAAGAAGAAGAAAAGAAGAAAAAGAAGAGGAGAAGAAGAAAGGAATAGTGGAGAAGAAGAGAAAATAGAATATATTCTATTTTCTCTTCTTCTCCACTATTCCTTTCTTCTTCTCCTCTTCTTTTTCTTCTTTTTTCTTCTTCTTATTTATTTCTCCTCTTCTTTTCGGTAGAGGAAACCCTAAATAGCTAGCAAGTTTCGTGGGTGTGAGATACATGTGGCCTTCGGTGTCGGACACTACATCCACGTCCCACAAGTGACGTGGGCGTCGAAGCCCGCGCCACTTGTGGGATGTGGGTGTAGTGTCCGACACAGACGGTACATGTATCTCACACCGACGATACTTTCTATTTAGGGTTTCTCCTCTACCGCTCCTCGACCTCTCGACGACCCTCGTTCCCGATAAAATAAAGAGGAAGAAGAAGAAGAAAAAAGAAGAAAAGAAAGAATAGAGGAGAAGACTTCCTCTTCTTCCTCTCCTCTTCTTCTCCCTCTTCTTCCACTTCTTTTTTCTTCTTCTTATTTATTTCTCCTCTTCTTCCTCTCCTCTTCTTCTTCTTATTTAGTTCTCTCGACCCCTCATCCCTCTCTCGACCCCTCGATGACCCTCGTCCCTGATAACATATTTTTTCTCCCCTCGACACCTCTCGACCTCTCGTCCCACTCTCGACCCCTCATCATCATCTATCACCCCCCTCGTTTTCTTTAGCATATATCCATGAACAAAATAGAGGAGAAGATCGAAGAAAAAAAAAGAAGCCTTCCTCTTCTTATTTTCCTTTGCAAACTCCTTCCTTTTCTTCTTCTTCTTCTTCCTTCTTCCTCTTTTCTTCCTTTTCCTTATTTTACTTTTTCCTCTACACTAACCTAAAATCGATATCTACTAATTAACAACCTAAATAAAAAATGAATACATATATGAAAAAAACATCATATAAAAAAACATTTTTGACATATTTAGCATATTCTGATCCATAGTTCAAAATTTTCAAATTTCATTCAAATTCCTCATGTTCCAAAAAATGCCCAAAGCCATCTAGTATTTCATCAAACACCTTCTATATGGACAAAAAAATTCCTCCTGTTCCAAAAAATTCAGAAAAGTGGACAGCGCGTTGCTGCTGCTCCACTTCTCCTCTCCTCTACTTCTCCTCGGGCGCTCGGGGCCGGCGGAGCAGGGGCGGAGCAAGGGCGCAGGGGCGGAGCCGGGGCGCTCGGGCGGCGGCGACCATGGAGCAGGGGCGGAGCAAGGGCGCTCGGGCGGCGCAAGAGTGGCACTCGAGAGGGGGGCTCACTTTGAGGGGGGCGGCGACGGCTGGAGTCAGGCGACGAGGACGGCCGGCTCGGGGACGCGGTGACGGGGACGGTAGCTGGGGCGGCGGGCGTCGGGCAAGGGGCCCGCGCGGGCGACGGCGAGGGCGGGACGGGGCGGTGCGCGTCGGGGCAGGGACGAGGGCGACGGCGACGGGGGCGGGCCGTGGCGGCGCGCGTCGCGGGCGACGGCGACGATGGGGGCGGGGCGGCGTCAGGGCAGCCTGGCGGCGTCAGGGGCGACAACTGGAAGATGAGAATGAAAAATTCCAAAGTGTGGCCTTATATAGAAGAGGCTTTAGTCTCGGTTCGTGGCAGCAACCGGAACTAAAGGTGGGCATTAGTCCCGGTTGGTGCCACAAACCGAGACCAATGGCCTCTTTTCGGCAGCCCAAAGGGCGGGAAGCGAAGCCCATTGGTCCCGGTTGGTGGCACCAACCGGGACTAAAGGGGGGCAATGGTCACGGCTGGTACCACCAACCGGGACCAATGCCACCTTTAGTCCCGGTTAGGGCCACCAACCGGGACCAATACCCTTGTGCTGCCCCGCGCCCATAAGTTTAGTCCCACATCGCTAGTTGACAGCACCCAACACCGGTTTATAAGCTCTGCTACCTCCTCCCTCTCGAACTCCTCTGAACAGCAGGCCTATGGGCCTAATTTGACACTGCTTTGCCTGTGGGCCTATTGGGCCTTCTGCGGGCTTGATTCCTGGCCCATGTAGGGTTTCTAGTCGTATTCAGGCCGTGGAGGCCCAGTAGGTGGCATTTTTTTATTTTTTCTTTTTTATTTCTATTTTTTTTGGTTTTTTATTTTTTTATTTCTACTTAAAACTAAATACTTACAGTTTTTAGTGATTTCTTTTTGCTTTTAGGTCACAAAAATTATAAATTTTCTGTTAGTGCCATTAGTTTTATATTTTAAATAGTTTGAATTTCAATTTTTAAAAATTTGTGTGAATCACTAGTTTATGAATAACTTTACTATAAAATTAGAATTTTTTTTCTATTTATTTTTTATTTCTACTTAAAACTGAATACTTACAGTTTTTTAGTGATTTCTTTTTGCTTTTAGGTCACAAAAATTATAAACTTTCTGTTAGTGCCATTAGTTTTAAATTTTAAATAGTTTAAATTTGAATTTTTAAAAATTTGTGTGAATCACTAGTTTATGAATAACTTTACTATAAAATTAGAATTTTTTTTCTTCTTTGCTATTTATTTTTTATTTATACTTACAATTAAATACTTATAGTTTGATTTTAGGTCACACAAATTATATTCTTTTTGCTATTGAAGAATATTATAGTTTTATTTTAGTTGATCATAACATAATATTTTAATTGATTGTTTTTATTTTCATAAAAGTTTTGTAGTTCATTCTGTTTGCTATTAATTCATTCTTTGAGCTAAATGACTCTGAAATTGGAAAGCATTTCAAAATGAACTCTGAAAAGGTTGAAAGTTGGCATGGTATCATCATTTCACCCACATAGCATGTTCCAAAAAGTAGAGAGGGTTACGACAAAAACTTGATGCACTTCGTGTACAAAATGGACAATCACTTTCGAAGTATCAAAGTTTCGAACCATAAGACATGAAAGCATTTCAAATGAACTCTGAAAAAGTTGAAAGTTGGGATGGTATCATAATTTCACCCACATAGCATTTGCTTATTGCGGGAGAAAGTCTTCACTTTTTCTTCGCTTGTGTCATTTGCTTATTGCGCCGTAACCATGGATAATCTTCATTGTTTATCAGGATGCTTGGGTCAGCCTTGACATTGAAGGGAGGAATTTCATGAAACTTTTCATAATCTTCAGACATGTCTGTCTTGCCGTCCACTCCCAGGATGTCCCTTTTTCCTGAAAGAAATATGTGGCGCTTTGGCTCATCGTATGATGTATTCGCTTCCTTATCTTTTCTTTTTCTCGGTTTGGTAGACATGTCCTTCACATAGATAACCTGTGCTACATCATTGGCTAGGACGAACGGTTCGTCAGTGTACCCAAGATTTTTCAGATCCACTGTTGTCATTCCGTACTGTGGGTCTACCTGTACCCCGCCGCCTAACAGATTGACCCATTTGCACTTAAACAAAGGGACCTTAAAATCAGGTCCGTAGTCAAGTTCCCATATGTCCACTATGTAACCATAATATGTGTCCTTTCCGCTCTCGGTTGCTGCATCAAAGCGGACACCGCTGTTTTGGTTGGTGCTCTTTTGATCTTGGGCGATCGTGTAAAATGTATTCCCATTTATCTCGTATCCTTTGTAAGTCAATACAGTCAAAGATGGTCCCCTGGACAACAAGTACAACTCATCACAAACAGTGTTGTCACCTCTGAGACGTGTTTCCAACCAACTGCTGAAAGTTCTGATGTGTTCACATGTAATCCAGTCGTCGCACTGCTCCGGGTGTTTGGAGCGCAGACTGTTCTTGTGTTCATCGACATACGGGGTCACCAAGGTAGAGTTCTGTAGAACTGTGTAGTGTGCTTGAGACCAAGAATATCCGTCCCTGCATATTATTGAGTCTCTTCCCAGAGTGCCTTTTCCAGTCAGTCTCCCCTCATACCTCGATTTAGGGAGACCTATCTTGTTAAGGCCAGGAATGAAGTCAACACAAAACCCGATAACATCCTCTGTTTGATGGCCCATGGAGATGCTTCCTTCTGGCCTAGCGCGGTTACGGACATATTTCTTTAGGACTCCCATGAACCTCTCAAAAGGGAACATATTGTGTAGAAATACGGGCCCCAGGATGACAATCTCGTCGACTAGATGAACTAGGACGTGCGTCATGATGTTGAAGAAGGATGGTGTGAACACCAGCTCGAAACTGACAAGACATTGCGCCACATCACTCCTTAGCCTTGGTGCGATTTCTGGATCGATCACCTTCTAAGAGATTGCATTGAGGAATGCACATAGCTTCACAATGGCTAATCGAACGTTTTCCGGTAGAAGCCCCCTCAATGCAACCGGAAGCAGTTGTGTCATAATCACGTGGCAGTTATGAGACTTTAGGTTCTGAAACTTTTTCTCTGGCATATTTATTATTCCCTTTATATTCGACGAGAAGCCAGTCGTGACCTTCATATTGAGCAGGCATTCAAAGAAGATTTCTTTCTCTTCTTTCGTAAGAGCGTAGCTGGCAGGACCTTTATACTGCTTCGGAGGCATGCCGTCTTTTTCGTGCAAACATTGCAGGTCCTCTCGTGCCTCGGGTGTATCTTTTGTCTTCCCATACACGCCCAAGAAGCCTAGCAGGTTCACGCAAAGGTTCTTCGTCACGTGCATCACGTCGATTGAGGAGTGGACCTCTAGGTATTTCTATTAGGGTAGGTCCCAAAATATAGATTTCTTCTTCCACATGGGTGCGTGCCCCTCAGCGTCATTCGGAACAGCTAGTCCACCGGGACCCTTTCCAAAGATTACGTAGTGTAAATCATTGACCATAGCAAGCACGTGAACACCGGTGCCCATGGCGGGCTTCTTCCGGTGATCTGCCTCGCCTTTGAAATGCTTGCCTTTCTTTCGACATTGATGGTTGGTCAGAAGAAATCGACGATGGCCCAGGTACACATTCTTCCTGCATTTGTCCAGGTATATACTTTCAGTGTCATCTAAACAGTGCGTGCATGCGTGGTATCCTTTGTTTGTCTGTCCTGAAAGGTTACTGAGAGCGGGCCAATCGTTGATGGTCACGAACAGCAACGCCTTAAGGATAAATTCCTCCTGTCTGTGCTCATCCCACGTACGTACACCGTTTCCATTCCACAGCTGTAAAAGTTCTTCAACTAATGGCCTTAGGTACACATCAATTTCGTTGCCGGGTTGCTTAGGGCCTTGGATGAGAACTGGCATCATAATGAACTTCCGCTTCATGCACATCCAAGGAGGAAGGTTATACATACATAGAGTCACGGGCCAGGTGCTGTGATTGCTGCTCTGCTCCCCGAAAGGATTAATGCCATCCGCGCTAAAGCAAACCATACATTCCTTGGGTCCTTTGCAAACTCATCCCAGTACTTTCTCTCGATTTTTCTCCACTGCGACCCGTCAGCGGGTGCTCTCAACTTCCCATCTTTCTTTCGGTTCTCACTGTGCCATCGCATCAACTTGGCATGCTCTTCGTTTCTGAACAGACGTTTCAACCGTGGTATTATAGGAGCATACCACATCACCTTCATAGGAACCCTCTTACTGAGGGGCTCGCCGTCAACATCACAGGGTCATATCGTCTGATCTTATACCGCAACGCACCGCATACCAGGCATGCGTTCAGATCCTTGTATGCACCGCGGTAGAGGATGCAGTCATTAGGGCATGCATGTATCTTCTCCACCTCCAATCCTAGAGGGCATACGACCTTCTTTGCTGCGTATGTACTGTCGGGCAATTCGTTATCGTTTGGAAGCTTCTTCTTCAATATTTTCAGTAGCTTCTCAAATCCTTTGTCAGCCACAGCATTCTCTGCCTTCCACTGCAGCAATTCCAGTACGGTACCAAGCTTTGTGTTGCCATCTTCGCAATTGGGGTATAACCCTTTTTTGTGATCCTCTAACATGCGATCGAACTTCAGCTTCTCCTTTTGACTAATGCATTGCGTCCTTGCATCGACAATGACCCGGCGGAGATCATCATCATCGGGCACATCGTCTGGTTCCTCTTGATCTTCAGCAGCTTCACCCGTGGCAGCATCATTGGGCACATCGTCTGGTTCCTCTTGATCTTCACCAGCTCCCCCCGTTGCAACATCACCGTATTCAGGGGGCACATAGTTGTCATCGTACTCTTCTTCTTCGCCGTCTTCCATCATAACCCCTATTTCTCCGTGCCTCGTCCAAACATTATAGTGTGGCATGAAACCCTTGTAAAGCAGGTGGGAGTGAAGGATTTTCCGGTTAGAGTAAGACCTCGTATTCCCACATTCAGTGCATGGACAACACATAAAACCATTCTGCTTGTTTGCCTCAGCCGCATCGAGAAACTCATGCACGCCCTTAATGTACTCGCGGGTGTGTCTGTCACCGTACATCCATTGCCGGTTCATTTGCGTGCATTATATATAATTAAGTGTCCAAATTAATAGAAGTTCATCATCACATTAAAACCAAAGTGCATACATAGTTCTCATCTAACAACATATAGCTCTCCAGAGCATCTAATTAATTAAACCATACATTGAAACTATGTAAAACATTTCAATGAGAAAACAAATGCGATCATAATCGCAACCAAGGTAACAATTGATCCAACGGCATAATGATACCAAGCCTCGGTATGAATGGCATATTTTCTAATCTTTCTAATCTTCAAGCGCATTGCATCCATCTTGATCTTGTGATCATCGACGACATCCGCAACATGCAACTCCAATATCATCTTCTCCTCCTCAATTTTTTTATTTTTTCCTTCAACAAATTGTTTTCTTCTTCAACTAAATTTAACCTCTCGACAATAGGGTCGGTTGGCATTTCTGATTCACATACATCCTAGATAAATAAAATCTATGTCACGTTGGTCGGCATAATTTTCATAAACAATAAATGAACCAATAGTTATGAAGATAATATACATACCAAATCCGAATCATAGACAGGACGAGGGCCGACGGGGGCGGATACCAAAACCATCGCACTATATAAGATGCAATAATAAATGTAAGAAAATGATACAAGTATCTATCTAAACAGACAAGTAAGAATATTTTTCCTTTCAGAAAGAAGATAAGAACAAGAGGCTCACCACGGTGGTGTCGGTGATGAGATCAACGCGGGTGATCGACGGCGGTGAAGACGGGGACGGGGCGTGACGGACCGCTAAATCTAGACAAATCTCGAGGAAAATGGAGCTTGGAGGTCGAGCTTCGAGAGGAGAAAGTTTAAGTAGTGTGGCTCGGGCATTCCATCGAACACCTCATGTGCATAGGAGGTGAGCTAGAGCACCACAAACCCCTCCCCTCGCCGGCCAGAGAAAAATAGAGCACTGGAGTGCTCTGCTCGCGGGCGAGGGTATATATAGGCACCTCATGGTCCCGGTTTGTGGCAAGAACCAGGACTAAAGGGGAGCCTTTGGTCCCAGTTCAGGCCACCAACCGGGACCAATGGTGGTGGGCCAGGAGTGAGGCCCATTGGTCCCGGTTCGTCCCACCAACCGGGACCAAAAGGTCCAGACGAACCGGGACCAATGGCCCACGTGGCCAGGCCGGCCCCCTGGGCTCACGAACCGGGACCAATGCCCACATTAGTCCCGGTTCTACACTGAACCGGGACTAATGGGCTGAGCTGGCCTGGACCATAGCCCTGTTTTCTACTAGTGGGTGCTTGCTCTAACTTGGCAGCATGATGTGTGGTTGCATGTTGCATATGGTGTCTAGATTGTAATTCTTCCAATCTGGTTAAACTACATGAGCTAGTCTGCTTAGCTTATACATTATACCTGTTAATGTGACATGCCTTCCTGTATTTAGTACATAGTACATCTGTCTATTAAGCATGTCCTTACATAAAACTATTGTTTTTTTGTATCCCGCATCAATCAACATGACGAGACACCTTTAGTATATGCAGTGCGATATTAGTTGCATATTTCATATGATTTATAGCATGCACTGCTTCTAATTTGTTGAAATTCCATTTATGATGGGACGCTTTTAACTTGGTAGAGTCATATTGGTTGCATCTTTCATGTGGTTTCTAGCTTGCATGGCTTCTTATTTGCTGTAATGGTTTCTGCTTAGTTTACACAAACAGTTGTGAACATGCCATGCCGTCCTGTTTTTCGTACATATTCCATCCTGGTATCATGTGTTTGCCTTACATCAAAGTTTTGATTGTCAGTATCATGCATGAATGGGTCCTGAAGAGAGAATTTTATTGCTTTTTCTTGTCGTTTTTACTTGACAATTCAATATCAATAAAGCGGAAGGAAGTTAGCAACGCAGCGGATAAAGGTGCTCCTTCCGAACGGAGGGCCTCTACAGTTTCTACTCCTCCACACCCCAAGATGATTTCCAATACAACACATGCATAGACACTCAACAAAGCTGTGTTTGTGATGAGCACGTCTCCCCTAGTGCAGCATCACCGGTGCTCCCTCTAACTTGGCACTGTTATATGTGGTTGCATGTTATGTGTGATGTCTAGCTTGTATTGCTTCTAATTTTGTTGAATTCCATCTACTTACTTTACACATTATACTTGAATAAGACACATGTTCCTGTTTATAGAACATACAATATCTGTCTATCACACCATGTTCTTACATCAAATTACTATTGTTGTGTAACCCACAACAATCACTTATCGTAAGACACGTTTGACTTCGGAGTGTGATATAGGTTACATCTCACATTATTTTCTAGCTTGTACTACTAATTTGTTGAAATGACACTTATGACGAGACAATTTTAACTTGGTAGAGTGATATTCGTTGCATCTTTCATATGGTGTCTAGCTTTCATTGCTTCTAATTTGTTGAAATGCCTTCTCCTTAGTTTACACATCATAAGCTGTGAATATGCAATGACACTAATGATGAGAGACCTCTAACATGGTAGTGTGATTTATTTTTTGTACTGCTTCACATTTGTTTAAACGCCATTTATGATGAGACACTATTAACTTGGCAGAGCGATATTTGTAGCATCTTTCATATGGTGTCTACCTTCCATTGCATTGCTTCTAATTTGGTGAAATGTCTTCTTCTTAGTTTACACATCATCGTTCTGGTTATCTCTTCTGTCCTGTTTTTCATACATATTACATCCTCCTATCATGTGGTTGTCTAACATCAAAGTTCAGTTCGTCTGCATCACGCATCAATTTGTTCTGAAGAACTAAATTGTTATTCATTTTTCTTGTCGGCTTGACTTAACATGGCGCAGAGAAAGAGGAAGAAACACAAAATGGTAGGGAATGAGAAGCGGATGAATCCTGCAGATTCTGCTAGTACTGATGGTGTAATAGAAGGTTAAAGTCCAGCGGAAAATTCTATAAACACGACATCCCATGCTATACGAGTTACAAAAAAAGCCAAACAGAAACAAATAGCTGCCACCAAACAAGCAGAGACAGCCCTAGTTCTTGCAACACCTACCACAGTACTACCAGCTGCACGACTTACTCGTGCGTCAACTGAGCTAGCAGCACGTTCCCAAGCTCCCTTGCCACCTGACACTACTTCCCAAGCACTCTTGACACAAGACGAGTTGGCAATATCAGATGAACCTTGTGAGCTTCAACAGCAAGAAGGTAGTTGCTGGAGTCAAGTTACAGTTGCATGCTTCTCTATATGTAGTCTCACAGTATGATGTACACTAACACTTCCTATGTTCGTTGTTGGACTAGCACCTAGGCACCAGAGGAAACAAACATCAGGGATAATGCTCGATAGGTTAACTAAATCTAGAGGAGGAAGAATGGAGATCCGTTTTGAGGCAGATTTAAAAAGGCCACGTGATGCTACAGAGTCAGCCAAGTTAGTATCAGAGGCAGCGGTTGCCGTTAGGTGTCATGTACGTATCCTCCCAACATGGATTCAGTACAGGAATGACAAAAACAAAACCCAGTTCAACACCTTCCTCGACCATTTATCTGTAAGTATGGTATGTATGGAAACTAGTAATATCGTCTTGCTCTGTCCCATACTTTCTAGGTTGCTGATAATGAGACTCCCATAATTTTCAACATATGAGTTCAAGTTGGATAGCCAAGATGATGCAACCAGACAAGCTTGCACCCATGTTTTCAAGTATGCTCTGCGACAGTATCGGTATAACTTGAGGAAAACTCACTTTGAAGGCAAGGCTAACAGTGAACTTTCCCAAACATCTCTAGTGGAAAATATATCGGATGAAGACTGGAGGGGCCTTGTTAAACACTGGTCTGATCCGAAGTATCAGGTACATTATATATATGTGATTAGATCACATGTTGAAGTCAAATTTACGCATGTGCCACACAAATCTATCTTCTTGTAGGTGAACTATTCAAAGAACAAGGCCAACCGTACGAAAGTGAAATTCCAACAGACGACAGGATCTCATAGCTATATTGCACACTACGAGGCTCTTGTAATTACCTGCTGTTTCACTCTTTTCGCTGTACCATATTATCAGATCTATATTGACTTGTTCGAAATGCAGAGGAAATCCCGCAAGGACCAAAAAGTACCCGAACCAAATGCTGTGGAAATCTTCAAGGACTGTCACACCAGCAATAAGAAGGGCATGACTACACCAGTCAAAGCCGCTGTTGTAAGTCCTTAATCCTCATGCCTTTTAACTACTACTTACTCTGACTTGTGCCTTGAACTGCATGGTTTGCAGCCAATGTCTATTACTCTTTTCAATTTTATACACAATTGTCTTAGCGTATCGTTACACCTTACACGGTTTAAAAGAGAGGAGTGATGTTCCTTTGATCTCGACCCGTAATCTAGTTCCGTGTTGGACTTGCCCACACAATGTTACAATTGCCTGTTTGTCTGTTCTCAGTTGTTTTGTGATATGAATGATGTCATACTATACTTACCGTATTATAAACTTCGTCTCTTTATCCTTATCCCTCAATACAATATGAAGAAATAGACAATACATTAGCGATGGTACATGGTCATATGTTTGGAACCTGGTTTTATTATGTACTTTGCAATAAAATACAACTAATATTTTACATGGGTTCACCAGAATAAGTTTTGTATATAGACCAAAGCTATTTTGTTTGGTTTTGCTGCCTCCTTAATATCTTCTATTCTGGTACTACTAATGTAAAACCTCAACTTTTCAGTGAGCTATGGAAAAAATGGTGGAACCGCCACCTTCTGAAGCTGGCGAGGCAACTATAACCGCAATGTCAGCTCTTGCTACAGTGGGTCAGTACCTGTCCACTAACAGTGCCAAAAGCACGTTCCTGCGTAATACTGGGTTGGTTGTTAAGGCAATATCATCCAAACTGCCTCATGATCAAGATATGCAAGCTCAAAGCAATGTTGTATCTGCGCTCCAGACACAAGTCCATTCCCTAACAGAGACCCTTTGTGAAACAAGGAGAAACATTGCTCAATGTCGTCAAGATATGCATGGTTTTGAAACCAGACTATCAGACATTTGCTATGTTGTTCAGGAGCCTAGGGGAAATGATGGCGAGGGTTATGGTGCTCCATCGGACAATACAACATGAAAATGTAACCATCAGGTCAAATGAACTGAGCTTCTGAACTTCTGGTGGTGCATTTATCTGCTAGACTGTTAAGTTTTATGCCAACCTTCATTTTGTTATATAGTAGTAATTTTTTTTGGTGCGATACAAAATTTATTCTTAACGTGCAGCCACCGGGTGAAGAAAACAACAAGCCATTTTTGTATAGTGTAGGGTGTTCACTATATTTGCACTGGTGGCGATCTTTGATGCCGAGTCGATGTAATCTGTGTAATCACCTTAATATCCTAGCATTAGTTTCAGCCTTATTTATTTCCTAGTCTTCTTTTTCCCTGGTTTGCTAGTGGCCGCAACTACCATGGGCCATATACGGGTCGTAGGATCCATGGGTCTCCTACGGGCCGTCGATAAATGGGCCTGTAATCGGTGGGCCTTGGCCCGTCAGATAAATGGGTCTAGATGGGCCGTAATCGGGCGTAATTGGTATCGGCCCAACACAGTAACAGACCGTTAAGAGGCCATAGGACAGCAAAGGCTTAATTCTGTCACAGGCATAACGGGTCGTTAATGGGCCAGAATATAGGACGGGCTGGAAATGGCGCAACGGGTTAACAAGCTAGAAACGGGCCGACTCTTGCCATGGGCCGAATCTGGCCCATTAGGGTAACAGGCTAGTAACAGGCCGACTCTTGCCATGTGCCGAATTTGGCCCATTAGGGGAATAGTCCAGTAACGGGCCAGTAACGGGCCGGAAGTAATCAAGGGCCGAAAAGGAGCCCAAGAACGTATGGGCCGTCAATAGGCTGAAAGCTAACACGGGATGGAAACGGCCCATGTAAATCACGGGCCGTTAACGGGTATAAAAAAAATTACTGTTCATTATGGGCTAGAGTCACCGTGGGCCTGTAAAGGGCCAAAAGATACGAAGGCCTCATATGGGCTGAAAGACGTCGTGGGCCATACATGGGCCGAAAGTGAAATGGGCTGGTGTTATATTCGACGGCCCACATGATGTTGTTTGGCCGATTTCCTTTAGGGCCTAACAGGCCGCGAGTTAACGGGCTGTAAAATGGGCTATTTGCGAAGAGACCGTTAACAGGCTTTTCATGGGCCAGCCCATTAAATTTTGACCAAGTCAAACGGGCCAGCTTTGTAAGCTAAATGGGCCAGTGGTGGGCCATGGCACGTGTCGACATATCATAGGTGCCTATCTGACCCACTGATGAGCTGACACGTGTTTCGTTCGGCCAATAAGAATTTTACACGTGGAAATTTCCCATTGGTCGGGGCTGTTAACGGGTTATCGGATCCAAAACCCGACCCGATAGCTTAACGGCGTACCGTTATGGTGGATGCCACGTGTCGGTCACCCTTGACGAAAGCACTTCTGTGATGCGCGATTTATCGTCATGGAAGTGAACACTTCCGTGATGATATTTTTGGTAATGTCATGGAACACTTCTACGACTGCACAGGTATGACTATCTTGATTCTGTCATAAAATCATCATGGATGTACATGCATGACAAAAAACGCGACCTACTGTGACAAACACGTATCATCACGGAACTGTATTTTTTTGTAGTGTTGCCGGAAAACTGGTCGTCATGCGCCGCCATGCCACTCTTGAGCGACAGCATGCGGCGCCTGAAAGCAGGCATACCTCAGGATCTCCGGCTTGGAGATCTGCGTTGACTGGCGACATGATAGTGCGCTTGAGTACAGGGAGTACAGGAGGGGGATTTGGGGGAACTGGAGTAGGGATCGAGATTCCAGTGGTGGGGGAGATTGGGGATGAAAATGTAGCATTAATTTCGAACACGTGCAAATATGCTCTCGGCGCGCAAGCGCACGAAAACACCGGTGGCGCCCACTTGTCGGCCTAAGAGTCCCTATTCTTTCTTTTATTGAGAGCCCGGCCTTTTTTCTGGATCTTTTGAGAGCCCGGCCTGAGAGTCATAATTGACCTATTTGACATTGTCTTACTACTAGACCCATATTCAACGACACCTCACTGGCCCAAACAAGTGTACCTCATCGAAAAGACACTAAGCTCAAATTATAACTTGAAAAAAGGAGATATACTCTGAACACTGGAGAATGGTGATGCCCTCATTTAGCCCACCAACAGTTCGAGACAATAAACAATTTGAAACAATGATATATACAACATTTAAACACTGACTAGTGACTACTACTGACATAAACAACAAGATATGATAGTTCGTAAGAAGTCTTGCTACACCACCAAAACACACCCATCTGCATCGCTCAGACTCTCGTGATCCAGACGAGAATGACATTCTAAATATAGACAACTATTACATAGTAAGAGTTACATAGATGAGGATGACCAAATGATAAGGAATATGCATAACAAAAGAGAGAACTACCGATCCAGAACAAGCAGCAAAGACAACAAGTCATTCGAAGAGGGATGATCCAACACCATCATAATTTGCAGCCCCAGTTCAGCCACAAGTGATCCGAAGACACCGGTACTCCACCCTTTCGACGCAACAACCCAATTACCTATCAACCTGAAGGCTTGAACCACATCACTGCCTGTCGGACTCGACACATACAATGATCAAAGTTAATCCAGATGCCTTTGCCATTCTCACCTTCTTTTGGCTGCAGGCTGTATCGTTGACAATCAAGGGAGTTTGCTCCCGAACTCCTAGGGCTCGCCGTGTAGACACAGTTTTCCATAGAAAATAGAGCCTCTCTGCCATCAAGGTCATTGACAATGGTGATCTCCTAGTTAATCGAATGATTGAGTCCAAGAAACAGAGAGTGTGAACCAAGGCTGTTTACCCGCCTCCAACTCAAAAATCCTGAAGGCCCCAACAAGCTGGTATCCTACTCATAGACGTAACAACCACTGTTCGGATACTCACGTATTTCACAGTGCTTGCATACAGTGGGGTTTTTGCAATATAACTTTTCCTGCTCATGTGTCTGAATGATCATCGGTCTTTTGCCATCGTCTGATCAAGCGAGGAACCAGTTGTGCTTCCCTGTTTTTGGCAAAGGTGGTCTGATTACAAAGGGCAGTAACTGTAGGGACACTGCATCATATCAAAAATGATAGGCATTTTAATGTAAGATCAGCATTGTTCAGAGTATGAGTAGGATAATGCAAGGAACAACATTGATATGTCCCTATAGGAACTGAGAGGAAAATACAGGGAAATGTATACTGGGTTCGAAAATATAGAAGTGCCATGCATGGTTATACTCATGTTATCTCACAATCGATTCTTCACAGGAAACTACCATGTCATGCATGTTATGTAATCATGTTTTGTCCTCACAAACAAATTCTTCAAGGAAACTAACAAACCATGCATTGTTATATACTCATGTTCTGTGGGAAAATTTTATGTGAGCATATTATTCTAGCCATTGATTGCTGAAGGGCGAACATAGGTATGTACACATGGTAAGCATTACAGGATTTCACTACCTCCAAATATAGAGTTCTCCATATGCACATTTACTTCCCTAATGTATGGTTAGATGAAACCAACAGTGTGATGCATGTTTCTACATCATGAAAATGAGGAAATTAACATGGCCATTGATACACACTCATATTTAGTAGTATATAGATTACTATAAAATAAGGAGAACATCAAAATCTTCCTAACCGTTTGATTATTCGGGAGTACAAATTGGCTGTAATGACATGATCACAATCGCATGAATTAACTCATTCCAAATATAGCTGATTTATGGCATCTCTAATACATTGCCATAGTTCTACTCAAATTCTGCTCAAACAGGGATATGTCAATCATCACAAAAAGTTCAAACAGTGTCATGGCGTCATCATTAACATCAGACGGAAACAACTTATATGCGCCGTACCAGCAATACGTGGTGTCATATGCTTTGTCGATCGTGTAGATGATGCCATTGTGTTCAATAGCATCACAGAAGCATGTATCAGCTTTGACGATGATCCACTGCGAGCTGAGCTATCTCTAGCTAAAGAAGTCACCGACGGGAAGATAGGCGAGTCCCTTGTCGAACAAGGTAATTAGCTTGAAGTCTGCGTAATCCGCATGTCGTGTGGGCACTTGGCAGATTACAATCTTCTGCAAACCAAGGTGCGTCCAACTGACGACGTAATCTAGATGACTTGGACCGCGACGGTAAAACTCTATACCATCCAACAAAGGAAGGATAATCTCACGGGAGGTCTGGGAGTTCACGAGCACCAACTTTTTCCCGTCTTCTCTGACGACAACCATCCAAGTTCATGTCGACCTAGTACATACCTGCAAGAAGTTTTGGGTGATGGTGATCAGATCGAAGTCGAGGGAAATGATGTACGGCGACCCACTACATACCTGCAAAGAAGTTTCGGCTAATGGAGGTCGGATTGAAGTTGAGGGGCATCATGTACGCCTCTGTATCATGGTGAGCAAATCTCGCAAGACCAGATAGCAGCAAGTAGGGTGTCTTGAAAATCTTAGGCTTCACTTCAACTACGGCCATGTGCATGCCCCTCAAGCATGCAGTCAGTCGCAGTGCACTCAACATATCCATACACGAACAACAGAGGTCGAGGACGTCGCTAGGGAGATTGCTCCAATCGCTGCTCATATGGATGATGCGTGGTTCGTGTTCGGCCATCATGGAGTTTGGAAGGTGGGGTTTTGGGGGGCTTGATTTATGGGGGAGAAGGGTCTCGGTACTGGAGTGGCTAGCAAGGGAATAGTGGTACTAGGGGAGGCGGGCGAGGCAAGGGTACGCGGGGGCACATTGAGATGATGAAGAGTGACCTCAGGATCTCCGGCAAGACGGAGATGGAGATTGAGTGGTGCTAGGGGAGAGGGAGACGAGGCGAGGCATGCTATACAGCGGCGGTGACAGTGACTGCACAATGCACAAGGTGAGGCTGACTTTGGTAACCCGGACACGCTGCCTGGACTGCTGTCACCTCTGGCGCAGGGTCTTGTCATTTCACTATGAGAACTGGATGAATAATAGTATTTTGACCATCAAGTGTACCACAGTTGTACTACTACTACTAGTAGGAGTAGTAGGAACATGAGTAGTACTCCCTCCTGTTCTTTTTTCTTTGTGCATAACTCAAATCTCGCATACCAAGGAGAGCTAGCGATGCAAAAAGCTAGACTTTTTTACCCCGCAACAAGCATACTCTTCATGGGCGAATTTCTGGCTCAGTCATAACTGCAACGTCTTCGATTGGCTACTGTCCTCGGGAAGAGACGATGAGGTATAGGAAGCGAGGCGCTAATCAATGGAGTTAAGCGGAAGGATAGGGGCATAGATGGAAATTTTGGCCAGGGATGTCTAATACGCAGAGTAATTAGGGAAAAAAGGAAAAAAATTAGACGCAGAGTATTGAGGAACGGAGGGAGTAGTCCCGTACAGGGACACATGTAGCGATGTTCAGAAAAAGGGACACATGTAGCACTAGAAGGATGGGCACGTACAGGGATAGGCCCCACTCCCCAGTCTACCCGTGTAGCCTTTTTGTTTAGTCTACCTAGCCGTCTAATCAACTGCCTGCAGGCCACTTCTCTCATTTACTTCTCCATCGGGAACCGATTTTCCTCGGCTTCTTCACTACTCCTTCATCTTCATTTGCATCCAAACCACACTGTATTCACATTGATTTAACCTCTTCACATCCTCCTGGAGTAATTCCAAAGCCCCTATAAATAATCATCTTCTTCAGTTAGACTAGCCATATAATCCTAATTCTCCAAACCATAGCCCTCCGGTCCAGCGGTTCCAAATGGCGAAAGAGATCGAGATGCATGTTTTTAGTGTCCAACATGTCCTCGTCGAAGGCTCGTGGGGCATAGTTGCCACAGTCACCGACCACCCAAGGGTTGTTCGGAAGTGGATCAACAATGTATCCAACTCCCTCCAACAGGTGGAGATGAAGCTCATCAGTCTCGACGGAGAGTACATGATGTCGTGGATCTAAGACTGACAGTAGAATGGGGGGGTAGGTATGAGGAGGCAAGGTCCTAGCTATGGTGAAGTTGTACACACGAGTTTTACGAGTTCAGGCCCTTCGCGGAGGAAGTAATAGCCCTACGTCTCGGTGCCCGGAGGCGGTCGACTGGATTAGGTATATGTGTGTGTTTATAGGGGGTGTGAACCCTTGTCTCAGTGGAGGGGGGTGGCTTATATAGAGCGTGCCAGGACCCCAGCTAGCCCGCGTTACAAAGAGTTTAAGGTACATAAAGAGATGGCGTTACTGGTAACGGTAGCCTTAAATGCCTTAATGGCCTTAAAGGTTACAGGGTGGACGCTTGCCCGTTGCTGTTCTCGACGGCTCTTGGTCTTCGAACATGTTGAATGGATTCCTGTATGGTCGAACGATCGTGTGGTCGAGTGACCCAAAGAAGGAGGAGTCTCCGAGTGACTGGTAGGTCGAGTGGATTGTACTCGACACCTTTGTTGGGCCCTCCCTGTCGTCTCTTGAGCTTCTTTGCTCCTAAGACAGTGACCTTGGATAGGACATATAGGTCAGGCCAATTACCCTACCCCAGGTCTATGTCCTCATCATTAGCACCGGAATGGATTGAGGTCCGAGTGAAAAGAAGGTTGAAGTTGATCTTGTCTTGATTCTTGTGTTTCCGAACTATTCACTTCTAAACAGAGGCTAATGTTGGAATTTCAGCTTCGTTTTAGTCGCCTTGATCGATTCAGAAATTGCCGATTGGTTTTATAACGTCACCTGTCGAGTGTTGCCTTTGATGGGAAATCTTTGGCGTGACTGGTTGCGGCAGATCCCGGATTTCGTGCCGGACAGAGCTCCCCATGGTAAGCGGAGTGGATAGACAGGAATGTTTTGATTTCCGCGCCACATTTTTTGCCACGTATCTCGTGTGCGACTGTTGAGGGATTTGACAGGATCACCCGGGCCCGCGCGTCAGCCACTCGAAAGTGGGCCTTTAAAAGCGGCGAGGCCGAGGCGCCTGCACTGTGCGCGTCCATTCTCCTTATTCTTTCTCTTGCTCCACCACCGCATCCGGCATCTCCAATCTCAACGCCTCCGCTCCGCCGCCATGGGAAAGGAAAAGCCTGCGGCGCTGGAATGCGCGAAGAAGGCGACGGGGGCGGCAAAGGGCAAGAAGACGAATCGGGGATCTTCATCGCGCTCGGGGCTGCCGCCAGGTTGGATCCAGGGTGATTGGATCCGATCTTCGATTCGGCAAGAGGATTTGGATGAGCTGGCCGAGTCAGGGCTAATCGTCCACAAGGCTGCCCATTTGCCGGAGGGGGACACGGAGCCGTAGCCGCGGCCGGGTGAGTGCGTTTTGCTTGCTACTCATGTCGACCGTGGTTTCTCGCTTCCGCCACATCCTTTTTTCCAGTGTTTCATGAATTTCTTTGGGGCCCAACTCCATCATTTCACTCCCAACACCATCACGTATCTTGATGCGTTCGTGTCCATGTGTGAGAATTTCATGGGGTGTCGACCGCACTGGGGTCTTCTCAAGCACATTTTCACCATCCGATCCCAGACAGTGAAGAAAGCAAACTTGAAGGACAAGAAAACCCACGTTATCCAGATGTGTGGGGGTTTGGGTATCTAGAAGAGGAAAAGGAGTTCCTTTCCTCCTATGACCCTTCCTGAGTCGGTCAGAGGCTGGCAGTCGACCTGGTTCTACTGCAAGGACATTGCGACTCCAGGCCAGTCGACTAGACTTCCTCCTTTTTCTTTCGACCGTGTTCAGACTCCTTCCTCGTAGAAAGTCACCGCTGCGGAGAAGGCGGAGATAGGCATGTTGGTCGAGAGGGTGGTCCAGCTGATCAACTAAGGCGTTACCGGCATGGATTTTTTGGAGGTGTTCCTCAGTCGGCGCATCCAACCGCTCCAGGCCCGTGACCATTCCATGTGGATGTACTCCGGCGCCGGCGACACCGCTCGGGTTCATCCAGAGGAGGTGCCAGCCGAAACAGTGGCTCAATGGCTGACCAGCATCACTGGGAACAAGGACAACCCCAGGGGCGCCAGGAGAGTCGACCCTTTCAGCAACAGTAACCAACCAGACAAGGTTTGGCCAATATGACCGATTGCATTTGAATGCATTTTCTGACTATTTGTTAATCCGACTGATTTCCACTCGACTTCTTGTCTTGTAGATTTACACAGAGATGTACTCAATGCCCAATGGTGAACAAGCTCTGGAGAAGGACCGTGAGGGCAGGGACATTGCGGAGGAGAGCGGTGAATGGGAGTCACCAGACGATGATGATGAAGATGAGAGCAATGAGTCAGACCACGAGGAAGTAGTCGACTCACCGCCTCGTTCGGAACGTCGATCCAAGCAACGCGACGATCCCGTGGGCCGGCACGGTAAGTCTGTGGCCTCGAGCGTTCCATCTCAAAAGCGTGCTCGGTCTCCGACTCCAGAGCTGGTTGAGAAAGTCATCAAGCAGCCCAAGATCAATCCCTCGAAGATGGATGTTCATGTTGCTTCTGGGTAAACGTTCTTCCTATGTTTCTTTGCTCGACTGATTCTCCTGTCCTGACCGAGTAGATGATGATCTTTTCCAGCCCGTCCTCCACCGCGACTGATATGGATATGAGCAAGGTCCCAGATGATGAGGAAACCGACGACGCAGCTACTTCCAAAGCCAGTAAGTCTATCCAACTTGAATTTAGTCGGTCGACTCGACTGTTCGTCAGTCGTCTCTCTGATTTTTCTTGTTTGATGTAGCTCTGCGAGATGTTGTTGTGCTTCCGGACGATGAAAAAGAAGAAGTGCCTCTGAGGGAAAGGAGGAGGAAGGACCACAGACTGAGCAAGAAAGCGCCCGAGGTTCAGGTTCCTCAGTCGACACTGATGCCTGGGACGGTGGTGGAGCGATCCGTAGAACTGGCTCGCACCAACGTCACTTTCGCTGTCCCGCTGTCGACTGACTGTCCATCAGGGTCAGCTTCTCAGACCCCTGCTGCTCCAGTACTACTCCACGCATCAGACCCAGCAGGTGCTTCGTCTGTTCTGCCATCATCTATTTTCACTCCGTACCAAACTCTAGACGACCCACCGAGTGCCGCCAAGGAAGCTCTTCTTCCGTTGAATCTTGTGATGGGATAGATGAAAGTGGTGCACGAGGCCAGTCAGGTGGCCTTCAGCGCCGGCGCTGCTCTGCAGACCAATGTTGTCGGTGTTCTGGGAACGGGGGTCCCCAGACTTGCCTGCCTGCGGCCTACGGCGTGGCTCAAAGGGGGGCCCAGCACGGCCCATCTTCACCAACACAAACCCAAGACCCTCGCGAGGGGCCAAGCCTCACGGGGCGGACGACGCGAAGCTTCCTCAGGCACGGCCTCGTCAGGCTGGCTCATGAGGAGGCGGAGAGATCAAGGCAGGGTACCTCACAAGGTGCCCATGGCGCAAGCCATGACAACTCAGGGCGCCCGGCGGGTGCCAGCCCGCGCAGCGTCCTCCTTTCCTCTTTGGTGCAAAGGGGACAAGCGCAGCCGCGGAGTACCGAGGCATCAGGCAAAGGTTGCCATTTCGGTGCAACGAGACCGAGACCAGGAGGACTACGAGATGGAGGTCACCGTGGAGCCCAAGACGGCGTCATCACCAGAGCTTTGCGCAGGCGAAGACTACTTTTGTCAGGATAGCTTACACTTGCTGTCCCCCTTCAAATTAGCCCGCCATTGTTGGCTCCCTTCCCGCTCAATATTTGGGGAGAGGACCAGGGACTCTATAAATAGGACCAGCCACCCACATAGCTAGGAAAAAAAAAGGAGGACGAGAAAGAGGAAGGAAGAGGCTCGTTAGAAGGGTCGGAAAAGAGGGAGAGAGAGAGAGAGAGGTGGCTAAACTCCTCCCAGCAGTTCATCGCCTCAGCCAAGAACAGACCCTCACGAGGCTGTTCTTCCTTGTATTGTTCATCATCATCAGCCCAAGAGGCAATCCACCACACCACACACTGGAGTAGGGTATTACACCACAACGGTGGCCCGAACCAGTATAAACCCTGTGTCTCTTGTGTTGTTCTTTCCTTAGTTTAGATCCTAGCATGGCGGAGGGGTGCAGGTAGGTAGGTGGCGGAATCTCCGCGCGCACCCCAGTGTTCAAACCTCAAGGGTCTGCCGGAACCCGAAATCCGACATTTGGCGCGCCAGGTAGGGGTGCGCTGGAATTCATATTCCACCGCTCCGTGCCCCGTCGCCCCGTCATCACCATGCCCGGCGACCAGGAGGGAAACCCAGACCCATGGGCGGCATGGCCCGCCCGCGCAGAGCCGCTTGCCTCAGGTGACCCCGTGCCCCAGGCAGCTCGCGGTCCGCAGGGCGCTGCGGGCCGCGGGCGATGCGGACAGGCTTCGACAGCTCTCACACCGTGGCAGGCGCGGTCGGCAGCAAGGGCCTCCAATCACGCTGCGACAACGACACCGTACACCCCCCGAGAGCAAGGGAACTCGAGGGCCGCGCTCACGGTGGCTCGAGAGCTGCTACAGTGCAAACTACTGGAGGGCGGCCGCGACGTGCTGCTAGAGCGGGTGGCAGAGCTCCTGGGCTTCGCCGCCTCGGGGGCTCACCCCTTCTGCACCCAGCTCCCATCTCCAAGCCAGGGCGGCCCGCGCGGGGGCCCCGTGCGCGCCCGCGGGCTGCAAGGCTACACCAACACCAGCGAGGCTGTCAGCACCGGACCGGCGGCGGTGCAGCCCCCGCTCCTGGTCCACGAAGAAGAAGGGCTCGACGCGACCCTCGGCCCTAGTGGACAGCCGCGCTACCACCCCACGGTAGGCGCGTCAGGCAGGACCGCATGGCGCGCAGAGCACTACGGCGTGGACTTCGGGGTGGCAGCGCCAGAGGAATATGTGCCCCTCATGATGGATCAAGGACATTCACACGAGGGCGAGCCAGGCTCGCTTCTCAGCCCGAGCCGGGGGGACGAGGTGCCAGAAGCTGAGCTCTTCCAGGAGTCTTGGGACGGTCCCACTGGGCACGCTGGAAGCAGCGATTATCAGGTACCGCTAATTCTTTAGCAGGCATACGCTAACCATGGATCGCAGGAGATGCAGGTTGCCGCAGTGGGCAGCTGCCCCGCTCCCACAGCCTCCTACCCCTCGGGAGGAGGACGCAGGGGGCTGCAGGAGAAGGGCATGGATTCGACATCACCACCGCGGCGTTCGGAGCAAGGTGTTCTCAGGAGGTAGGCCCTCCGTTGGGGAGGTGCCCCAGGGCCTGCCCCCGGCGGAGGACCCGTGGTGGTCGGGGGAACCGCTGGCGACCGCTCTACCCCATTGGCGGCGTCCTGGTTTCCGGTCGTCGTTGATGGCACTAGAGTGTGGCGCAAGGCGGGGCCCTCATCTGGCGATATGAAGCAAGGCCAGTACCTGTGAAGAAGGCCCAGTGCCTGTGAAGCTCGCCGCCCCGTGACACTCTCACGTAATAATGAGTGGGGTTGTACATGCCCCGGAGTCTCAGGGGTGCCGGCCTCAGGCCCTGGGGCTCCCTCCCACGCCCAGTGGCAGCACTTAGCTCTGCGCTGGTGAGAAGACGTCCAAGACTAGACTAGGTGCCGGACGCGGCCTTTTGTTTGCTTTCGTTGCTCTTCCCCTTGGTTGTCGCTTTTCCCCGCTGGATTCAAGTTGGATTCGGATTTGAGATTTGCGTGTGTTCGGGGAGGGGTGCTTAGTCTCGTTCGACCAATTTCTCGCGTTTTTGTTACCGCTTCGCCTGAGCCGCCTCCCCTCGCGAGCCCCTCGCGAGCCCCTCGCGAGCCGGGTCAGGCCTAGCTTGCGCACAGCCCAGACTGCCGCCGCCGCGTCCTCTCAGGAGGGTGTTTTACTGCAGATCCTACGGATTCAATCAGGGGACACTCAGGACACCACAACCCCCGCGGGCTGCCTCAGGGCCAGCGTGGGACAAAGGTATACTAGCCGACCAGCGCATCGCTTAAGCTAGCCACTTGGCGTGGGCGCATGAGCGATGTGGCTTCTATTGATACGATAAACACAAGTTTTACATGAGGGCCCCCCCTCCAAAATGCTCTCACAGTCATCAGGCCAAAACCTGAGTTCTATTCATGCAGGGTAAGGAAGCAGGAACGATGTACAGTCAGTCGGATGAATCCCCCAATGCATCCTCAGGAGCACCACCCGGGCCGTTGCTGGCCCCGCTGAACACACCATCGTTGTCCGTGTCGCCGCCAGCGGCGTCAGGGCCGCCCATCGCGCCGCCCTTGTCAGCCGCCACGATCGCATCATTGTTGTCTGAGGCAAAGGCCCTGATAAGGGCATCCACATTGTCCTCCACCCAGTGCGCTAGGTCGCCTCGGACAGCCTGGGGGACTTGGGCGATGGCGGCATCAAAATCAAAATGGGGATCCATGTTCCGGAGGTGACTGAAGACGCGGGAAAAGGCGCGCCTTAGCAGGACGCGGCTCCTCTCCTCCACCAACCTGTCAGCCCTGGTCGACCTCGCCTCCAGCTGCGTCACCACGTTAGTGAAGAACTGGAGATTGCCCGCGTAGTTGATTGCGTGCGGCTCACCGACGGCCTCCTCGCAGATGTTGCCCAAGGCCGCGTTGGCTCTCTCCCGGAGAGTGGTGAGCATGGGGCCGTGCTCATGCTCCAAGATCCGCTGCTGACGTATCTCGTCCGCATTCTGACGTGCGACGGCCTCGGCCTCCTCCACCCGCTGGAGAAGAAGGAGCACCTCAGCCTGGGAGGTGGTTAACTCACCTCGTGCCACCTCAAGGGCGGCGCGGGAAGCATCGGCCCGCTGCACTGCCTCCTCCAGCTTGGCCCTCAAAGCGGCAGTCCTGCCTTTAGCTTCGGCCCGGATCTAACCCCAGCTTCTCTTTGAACTCGTGTTCGAGGTTCAAACGCGCCATCGCCACTCGACGTCCGGCCTCCTCCAAGACGCGGGCTTCCTGTGCAGCAACATCATCCTCCGCCTGCGTCACCAAGCGCTCCCTCGTCTCCAGACGCTCGTACTCACGGGTACGTTCGGCGGCTTCCAGCGTCAGCGCCTCCTCATGCTTCTGGAGCTCTGCTGAGTCGCCAGAGGCCACCTTCATCGACGCGAGGGCTGCCTCGTGCAGCTCCACCTGCTCCTCCAGCGAGTGGCACCAGGCCAGAAGCTCCCGAGCCCGCTCCTCCGCAGCCGTTCGCCACCGGTCAGCCTCCCGAGCCTCCTCAGCGGCTCGAGACCGGGCCTCCCGAGAGGCCACCAACGACGCCTTGGCCTCTGCTTCATCAAGGTCACGCTCGCGGCGCGCAAGGGCGATGACGCCCTCCAGCTCGCGCCTCTCTGCAGCCAGGCGCAGGCCCTCGGCCTCAAGGCGCGTGTCTTCGTCAGCAAGCTCCTCACCAAGCAGGCTCACTGCGTCAGTCGCCCTTCGAAGGAATCCTTGGCGGAGAGCGTGATGCTCCCGAGCGCGCTCGAGCACGTCTTCCACACCACCATCTGCCCCAAGCAAGCGCTGGGGGCCGCGAGTCAGCACTCCCCCTCCGGGCTGGGGGCTGGGGGTTGGCACCCTCGCGACGATCGGGCACGCCGCATCACAAGCCCGGCCTGGGGCCAGCCCGTCCTCAGGAGAAGAGCGCAGGAAGCGCCTCAGCCAATCGCAGTTCACGACCAGGCGAGAGGCCCATGGCAGGCTGGCTATGCCACGAGAAGGCCCGCGAAGGAGGATCGCGAGGTGCGCGGGGCCGCGGTGCGCCTCGAGATGGTTCGCCTCTTCGATCGCCCTCACCACAAGGGCTCCGCTGCTCGGAGCGCTCGAGGACGATGGAGGGGGCGAAGCCAAGGGGGATGGCTCCTCAGCCGTCTCCGCAAGCTCAGCCGTAAGGGGCCTGCGGAGCAAGGGTCAGTACAAGTAACAGAAGGATCGGGAGCCGGGAAAGGAAAAGGCTTACTCATCAGTGGCGAAGTATTTCCTACGCTTCAGCACACGACAAGGGTAATCGTCGCCCAGGGCCTCCCTTCTCTTCCGGAGAGCCTCAAAGTTCACGCAGAAGCGGCCCAAGAGTTGGGCGCATGGATCAACCTTCGACGAAGACGGAGCGGCAAGGCGATCTGTGGCAGAGGCGCCTGCCCGATGTGCGCTGCCAATCGCCTCCCCAAGAGACGCAGTTGGAGTCTCAGGGGCCCCAGTCGCAGGCACTGAGGGCAGCTGCTCGCCACCCTCAGCCTCAGTGGCACGGGCCCCAAGAGCTGCTTCCTCATGAGCCTCGCCCGGCTTGTCACCGTGCCTGGAGCCCCCTCGGCCTCTGGCGCCTCGTGCCTCCCTGCTCCGCCACTCGAGGATGAGTCGCCTTGGCCGACTAGTAGGGCAGTCACCACCACTGGGTTCACGCAAGGCCCCTGAAGGCCGGCGGGGCGCGGCCCCCACTCATCACAGACAGGCATCTACTTCACTAAGTCGCCCCTACTCTGGCAGAGGTACAGCAAGGCCCCTCCCTGCCGGATGTTGCCGGGGTTGGGGTCCCCAGCCAGGGTCAAGAGAGCCGTCCTCAGCACCTCAGGAGTCAGGTCCTCTTCCTGGAGCCTCATACGGTCCTCGCGCCCATGGAAGGCCCACATCCGGCGAGAGTGGCGTTGAAGAGGAGCAACGCGGCATAGCAGGAACTCCTTCACCACCTTGGGCGCTGTCACGCCAAGCGACCTCAAGAGCGCGAAGCGGCGCCAGACGAAGATGAGACGGGGGCTCCCAAGCGTCTCCTGGCCCCAGCCCGAATTGGGGACGGCAGGCGAGGTCAGTTCCAGTAGCAGGGGGCTGGGCAGCCCTGCGTCCACATACAGCCACCGCTCGTGGAACCCGACCGCGGGCAGGGGGAGCTTCAAGTCAATCCTAGAGACCGCCCTCTCAGGCAGGTCAACGAAGCTCACACAAGCCCAACATTGGGTAGGGTCGACAAGATGCAACGAGAAGAAGTGTCGAAGCAGGGCAACCGAAGGAGGGATGCCCACCATAGCTTCGCAAACAAAGGTGAAGACCGAAAGGAGGGTGGTGGATTCAGGACCCAGATGCATCATGTGGATCTGATAGTGGGAAAGCACGGTGTTGAAGAAATCAGAAAAGGGGGGAACCAGACCTGCCCACAGGGCGTCGGCAAGATACGGGACCTCGGTGGCTGTCCTGTCGATGGAGAAGTGGGACGCGGGCCAGGCCGTCATCCTCCCGCATTCATTGAAGATGGTGGCCAGAGCCAAGCTGACCATGCCCAAGCCCTCGACGGGGGCCGCCGACGGCGGCGGGCAAGGCGGAGACAAGGGTTTCTTCCCTCTCCCCTTCTTCGTCGGAGCCATGGCAATGGGAAGGGGGGGAGGGAGGCTCGAGATTGAGTCGAAAACAGAAACCAGAGTTCGAGCCTAGGAAGGACAGAGGGCGCTCAAGCAATAAAAGGGGAACGGTTGTGTACGACTACGGGTCCGCCTAGCACGGCACAAGATAAGGAGGGCGTGGGGGAACAGTGCCGCCCACGTCCAATCAACCACCACGCGGTGCCCAAGGCCGCAGGCTGTTAGGGCCCGTGGCGCTTCGCTCTTGCCCTTCCGCCTCCCTGCACGGCCAAGTCCGGGCGTGCCTTGGGCCCGGGGGCTACTGTCGGCGTTCTGGGAACGGGGGTCCCCAGACTTGCCTGCCTGCGGCCTGCGGCGTGGCTCAAAGGGGGGCCCAGCACGGCGCATCTTCACCAACACAAACCCAAGACCCTCGCGAGGGGCCAAGCATCGCGGGGCGGATGACGCGAAGCTTCCTCAGGCACGGCCTCGTCAGGCTGGCTCACGAGGAGGCGGAGAGATCAAGGCGGGGTACCTCACGAGGTGCCCATGAGGCAAGCCATGACAACTCAGGGCGCCAGGCGGGTGCCAGCCCGCGCAGCGTCCTCCTTTCCTCTTTGGTGCAAAGGGGACAAGCGCAGCCGCGGAGTACCGAGGCATCAGGCAAAGGTTGCCATTTCGGTGCAACGAGACCAAGACCAGGAGGACTACGAGACGGAGGTCACCGTGGGTCCCAAAACGGCGTCATCACCAGAGCTTTGCGCAGGCGAAGACTACTTTTGTCAGGATAGCTTATACTTGCTGTCCCCCTTCAAATTAGCCCGCCATTGTTGGCTCCCTTCCCGCTCAATATTTGGGGAGAGGACCAGGGCCTCTATAAATAGGACCAGCCACCCACATAGCTCGGAAAGAAAAGGAGGACGAGAAAGAGGAAGGAAGAGGCTCGTTAGAAGGGTCGGAAAAGAGAGAGAGAGAGAGAGAGGTGGCTGAACTCCTCCCAGCAGTTCATCGCCTCAGCCAAGAACAGACCCTCGCGAGGCTGTTCTTCCTTGTATTGTTCATCATCATCAGCCCAAGAGGCAATCCACCACACCACACAGTGGAGTAGGGTATTACACCACAACGGTGTCCCGAACGAGTATAAACCCTGTGTCTCTTGTGTTGTTCTTTCCTTAGTTTAGATTCTAGCATGGCGGAGGGGTGCAGGTAGGTAGGAGGCGGAATCTCCGCGCGCACCCCAGTGTTCGAACCTCAAGGGTCTGCCGGAACCCGAAATCTGACAAATGTCCAAGTTAGTTGGTTTTCCGACTGATCTTACTTCTCATCCACCCACTTGGGTGTGTCTGCTCTAAAGTCGTATAGGTCTTCCACTTCAGTCGACTTGGATTTTTGAACTAGTGGGGGCACGCTGAGTGCACCCACTGGGTGTAGTCCCCAAGACCATAGTTAACTGCGGCAGTCGACCGTGGTCTGAACGTCTGAAATTTCTCACTCGATGTAGGCGGGTCATGTCGAGTGACAACCTGAACCAGTGGGGGAACGCTAAGTGCACCCACTGGGTGTAGTCCCCGAGACCGTGGTGGACTACAGGCAGTCGACTATGGTCTGAGAACAACTGTCTTCGCTTTTTTGTACTCGAGCTAGGTAGAACATGCCGAGTGTTTAATCCAACCAGTGGGGGCACGCTAAGTGCACCCACTAGGGGTAGTCCCCGAGACTGCCGTTGAATGTTTGATTCGGCGGTAGTCTTAGAGTAACTTTCACTGTGATGCTTTTTTGTTTCTGTCGACTGATATGTCTTATATATTGACTGTAGAAATCTTTTAATCTTGGGGCTCAACTTTCTACAGTGAACAAGTAGCAAATTAGCCTCACCTTTGATCTGGAATTGGCCAATAAGAATTTCAAGACTGCTCGTGACGAAGTAGCTGCCATGGGAGGTAACCAATCGACAACTGTCCATCTTATGACTGGCACTTTTCCTTTCCATTTTTTTAACCGAGTGATTTCACTCGAGCAGATGTACGTAGTGAAAACCGTCAACTCCAAGATTGTCTGAAGAATGTTATTTCTTCAGAGAAAATGAAGCAGGCTCTGGAGAAGAAGGATTTGGATCTTGCTGCCGCACAGAAGGAGCCGCGCGAGAAAACAACACTTGCTAACAAGAAGCTTGCTTCAGTCGGCAAGTTAGAAGAAGAGAACTCCAAACTGAAGACTTCTGTCTCTGACGCCAATCGGGAGGTCGAGCGACTGAAGAAGGACAAGGACAAGCTGTCTAACAAGATTGGGAGCCTCAAAGCCAAGAGGGGCGAGTTGGAGTCTTATTTGGGCCATATTGCTGCTCAGTTGGTCTTAAAACTTCAAGGTACTGAAGTCCGACTGACTTGTTATGGTCAATTGACAGGTCTTATTATATTGTCGACTCACCATTCATCCGACTGTGCAGAGCTTTGCCAGGACTTTGAAGCAGAAACTGGGCGGGTCGAGACGGGTCTCGACCCCATAAATTGCCTAGTTAAAGATGGTGTCACAATGAATGTGCTGCGGTTGGAATCTCGCATGGACAACGCAGTTGCTTATCTTGCCCGCCTGAAGGCGGCGATGACTCGGGTTGATGCTGAACTCTGGCCTCAAGCAGAACTGTCTCAAGACCTCGAGTCTCTGATGGCCCGACTGAATCAAATACCTGAGCGAGTGCAAGAATGGAAGAAGTCATCTACTCACTGCGGTGTTGATGTCGCCCTGTCCTTGGTCCGAGTGCACTGCAAGGATGTCAAAGAGGACAAGCTGGCGGAGCTTAAGGTTGCTAACACAAAAAGGCACACTTTCCAGTCCTTTATGGACACTTTCCTTGATGTCGCCACTCGCATCGCAGACAACATAGACCTTGACATTATGCTTCACCTTTATTTGCCTCGGAATGCCGAGTGATTGTGTAATCGTTAAACTTCTTCGGGCTAGATGTTCGAGTATTTGGATCCGTGGTTTGGAACTTTGGGATTTATCTAAAATTGGTTTATCTCCGAATATACTTGCGTTTTCCTTCGAGTGGAACTTGTTGTTCACTCGGAATAATCTTTGTATCTGTGACGCACCTATGAAGAAAAGGTTGCAGTCGACCTGCACCTCCTCGTCCTTGAGGATAGGGATGGAGTGCATGTTGTACTTGTGGCGCCGCTCCGAGGAGAGGATTGTAGTCGACCCGCACCTCGTCGTCCTTGTGGATAGGGATGGAGTGCACGTTGTACTTGTGGCGCAACTCCGAGGAGAGGATTACAGTCGACCTGCACCTTGTCATCCTTGCGGATAGGGATGGAGCGCACGTTGTACTTGTGCGGCAGCTCCGAGGAGAGGATTACAGTCGACTTGCACCTCGTCGCCCTTGCGGATAGGGACAAAGCGCACGTTGTACTTGTGGTGCAGCTCCGAGGAGAGGATTGCAGTACTGGACTACAGCTAAGCCCCCGAGTGTGAGGTTTGCTCATCACTCGGTAGGATTTTTCAAACTTAGGCGAGTACTGGACTGCAGCTAAGCCCCTGAGTGTGAGGATTGCTCATCACACGATAGGATTTTTTTAAACTCAGGCGAGTACTGGACTGTAGCTAAGCCCTCGAGTGTGAGGTTTGCTCATCACTCGGCATGATTTTTTAAACTTAGGTGAGTACTGGACTGCAGCTAAGCCCCTGAGTGTGAGGTTTGCTCATCACTCGGTAGGATTTTTTAAACTTAGGCGAGTACTGGACTGCAGCTAAGACCCCGAGTGTGAGGTTTGCTCATCACTCTGTAGGATTTTTTAAACTTAGGCGAGTACTAGACTATAGTTAAGCCTCCGAGTGAGAGGCTTGCTCACCGCTCGGTAGGATCTTTCAAACTTAGGCGAGTACTAGACTGCAACTAAGCCTCCGAGTGAGAGGCTTGCCGACCACTCGGTAGGATTTTTCCAACTTAGGCGAATACTGGACTGCAGCTAAGCCTCCGAGTGAGAGGCTTGCTCACCACTCGGTAGGATTTTTCAAACTTAGGCGAGTACTGGACTGCAGCTAAGCCTCCGAGTGAGAGGCTTGCTCACCACTCGGTAGGATTTTTCAAACTTAGGCGAGTACTGGACTGCAGCTAAGCCTCCGAGTGAGAGGCTTGCTCACCACTCGGCAGGATTTTTCAAACTTAGGCGAAACAGATTCGCAGCTAAACCCCCGAGTGAGAGGCTTTCTCATCACTCGACGGGATTTGTTGAACTTAGGCGAAACGGATTTGCATATAAGGCACCCACTTGGGGATTTAGAACATAAAAAAGGAACAACGATCATTTATGACACTGTAAAACCATGTCTTTGATAATCAAACTAAGGGATATTTTTTATTACATCTCAACAATCTGAATGCTTAAGTGTAAAAGGGGCGGAGCAACTCCACATTCCAAGCGCGTGGCTCGTCTTTCTTATGCTCGACATTGTAGAGGTGGTACACTCCGTTGTGGAGCACTCTGGTGATGATTAAAGGACCTTCCCAAGTAGGGGCGAGCTTGTGTGGTTTCCGCTGATCCACTCGAAGAACCAAGTCTCCTTCCTGAAATGCTCGACCCCTCACGTTTCTGGCATGGAATCGATGCAGGTCTTGATGATAAATGGTCGATCGGATTAGAGCCATCTCTCTTTCTTCTTCCAAAAGATCAACTGTGTCTTCCCGAGCCTGTTCTGCTTCATCTTCTGAGAAAAGCTCGACTCTGGGTGCATTGTGAAGCAAGTCACTCGAAAGCACAGCTTCAGCTCCATTTACCAAGAAGAATGGAGTTCGACCAGTCGACCGATTCGGAGTCGTCCTGAGACCCCAAACTACTGACGGAAATTCATCGACCCAGGTGCCTGCCGCATGCTTGAGATCACGCATCAGTCTGGGTTTCAGTCCTTTGAGGATCAACCCGTTTGATCTTTCAGCTTGTCCATTCGACTGGGGATGGGCGACTGAAGCATAGTCGACTCAAGTGCCTTGGGAAGCACAGAAGGCTCTGAACTCATCCGAATCGAAGTTCGAGCCGTTGTCAGTGATGATGCTGTGCGGAACACCATATCTGAATGTTAACTCTCTGATGAAATTGACCGCAGTACTGGCTTCAAGACTTTTGATAGGTTTGGCTTCAATCCATTTGGTGAATTTGTCGACTGCCACGAGTACATGAGTGAAACCGCTCCTACCCATTCTCAGAGTTACAACCATGTCCAAACCCCAAACAGCGAAGGGCCAGACGAGTGATATGGTCTTCAGGGATGACACAGGCTTGTGAGACATGTTGGAGTAAAACTGGTAACCTTCACATTTGTCGACTATTTCTTGTGCCATCTCATTTGCCCGTGGCCAATAAAATCTTGCTCGGCATGCTTTGGTCACAATGGTCCGAGAGGACGCATGGTGACCACAGGTTTCCGAGTCGATGTCGTTGAGGATCACTCGACCTTCCTATGGTGTTATGCATTTCTGGCTGACTCCAGTTACACTTTCTCTGAACAGCTGCCCTCTTATCACAGTAAAAGCTTTGGATCGGCGGATGATCTACCGGGCCTCTTCTTCTTCCTATGGGAGTTCCTTCCTGAGGATGCACGCAATGTACGGCACTGTCCAGTCGGGAGTGATGACCAAAACCTCCATGATCAAGTCAACCATGACCAGGACTTCGACTTCAGTCGGATCAGCGGTGCTCTTTGGCTGCGGGGGCTCTTCAGTGAAAGGATCTTCCTGGACTGAAGGTGTATGAATATGCTCCAAAAACACATTACTGGGAATGGCTTCTCTCTTGGAACCTATCTTCGCCAAATCATTCGCTGCTTGATTTTTCAATCGGGGTATATGATGGAGTTCTAAACCCTCAAACTACTTTTCTAACTTCCTCACCGCATTGCAGTAGCTAGTCATAGCTGGGCTTCTGACGTCCCACATCTTCATTACTTGATTCACCACCAAATCTGAGTCGCCATAGACCATTAGGCGACGGACGCCGAGTGAAATGGCCATACGCAACCCGTATAAAAGTGCTTCATATTCAGCTTCGTTGTTGGAGGAATCGAAATGAATTTGGAGAACATAGCGGAGCTTGTCACCTCAGGGGGATACCAATACCACCCCAGCACCAGAACCATTCAGCATCTTGGATCCATCAAAGAACATGGTCCAGTAGTCCGAGTAAATCTGAGCCGGCAGTTGTTGTTCGATCCACTCGGCGAGGAAATCCGCTATTGCCTGGGACTTGATAGCTTTCTTTTCCTCAAACTTGATATCCAAGGGAAGGAGTTCAATCGCCCATTTTTCCACTTGACCAGTTGCATCTCTGTTGTTCAGAATTTCTAACAATGGTGCGTCGCTGATGAGTGTAATGGAGTGATCAGAGAAATAATGTGCAACCTTCTTCGTGGTCATGTAAATCCCATAAACAAGCTTCTGATAATGTGGATATCTTTGCTTGGATGGAGTTAAAACTTCAGAAACATAGTATACTGGGCGCTGAACTTTATAGGCTTTTCCTTCTTCTTCTCGCTCGCTCGTGAGTACTGTACTGACATCTTGTCTAGTGGCTGCAATATAAAGCTGTAAGGGCTCTTTGCTGATTGGGGCAGCGAGCACCGGCTGGGTGGAAAGCAGGGCTTTGAGATCTGCAAACGCTACATCAGTTTCAGGAGTCCACTCGAACTTGTAAGATTTCTTCATGAGTCGGTAAAGAGGCAATGCCTTTTCACCAAGGCGAGAAATGAATCGACTCAAGGCGGCCAAACAACCAGTAAGGTTCTGGACATCATGCACGCGCACTTTCTATGGGTTCACGTCGATCCCTCGTTCGGAAACGAGGAAGCTGAGTAACTTTCCGCCAGGAACTCCGAAAGTACACTTTGATGGGTTGAGCTTGATATCATCTCTTCTCAGGTTGGCAAAGGTTTCAGCAAGGTCAGTCAGCAGGTCGTAAACTTTGCGCGACTTGACCATAATGTCATCCATGTATGCTTCCACATTCCGACTGATTTGAGTGAGCAAACACTTCTGAATCATCCTCATGAATGTGGCCCCAGAATTCTTGAGACCGAATGGCATAGTGACATAACAAAAACACCCAAATGGAGTGATGAAATGTGTTTTTATCTCATCGGGTCCATACAGTCGAATCTGATGGTACCCGGAATAGGCGTCTAGGAAAGACAAACGCTCACACCCCATAGTCAAATCGACAATTTGGTCGATGCAAGGGAGAGGAAAATGATCTTTCGGGCAGGCCCGATTGATATGCTTGAAGTCAATGCACATGTGAAGTGAGTCGTCCTTCTTGGGGACCATAACAACATTGGCGAGCCATTCGGAGTGGTAAATCTCGCAAATGAACTCAGCTGCCAGGAGCCGAGCCACTTCCTCACCAATTCCTTTTCTCTTCAGTACGGCGGACCGTCGAAGATGTTCTTTGACTGGTTTCACTTTCGGGTCGACTCGCAAACGATGCTCAACCAGTCCCCTCGGTACACCCGGCATGTTAGAAGGTTTCCGTGCAAAGATGTCCCAGTTCTCACGGAGGAACTGGATGATCGCTTCTTCCTATTTGCTATCGAGTGAAGTTGAAATATGAGTAGAGCAGCATTAGGATCGGTCGGGTGAATATGAATCGGCTTGGTTTCACCGGACGACTGAAATGCAGAATCAGTGGTAGGCTTCTTGGAGCGCAGAAAATCACTCGGATCTGCATTTTTCTGGTATTCTTGCATTTCGACTGCCGCCATTTGTGCATCGGCATTTGAGCCCTTCTGGAAGCACTCTTCTGCTTTCTGCCAATTGCCAGTGATAGTGATCACTCCTTTGGGACCAGGCATTTTCAATTTGAGGTACATGTAACACGGTTGAGCCATGAAACGTGCATAGGCAGGCCTACCCAGAATGGCATGATAAGCAGTCTTGAAATCCACTACTTCAAATGTCAACTTTTCTTTGCGGTAATTCTTGGAATCACTGAAAACCACATCAAGGGCGATCTGGCCGAGTGATTCAGCCTTCTTGCCGGGTATAACGCCATGGAAACTCATATTACTTTTGCTGAGCTTGGACATAGGAATCCTCATTCCATTCAAGGTTTCAGCATAAAGGATATTCAGGCCGCTACCACCATCCATCAGCACTTTAGTCAGTCGAGTGCCTTCAACCACTAGGTCGACCACCAACGCTTGCCTCGCAGGGGTGGCTATACGTGCTGGATGGTCAGACTGGTCGAATTTGGTGGCAGTCTGGGACCACTTCAAATAACTTGGTGTTGCCGGAGCAACCATGTTCACTTCTTTGCTGGTAACTTTCAATCGACTTTTGCTCCCAACATCAGCAAAAATCATCATAGTGGTGTTGACGTTGGGAAAACCGTCATCATCCTCTTCCTTGCTCTCATCCTTGTCCGAATCCTTTTCCTTCTCCTTGGGTTGCTTCTCTCGGAATTGCTGGATTAGGAGTCGACATTGTCGAGTGGTGTGCTTGGGATAAATCAACTTACCCTCTTCATCTTTCTTCGTGTGAGTGTGACATGGCAAATCCAACACATCATTTCCGTATTGATCTTTCACTTTCTTGGGATTCCAGGGCCCTTTGGGCTTCCCCTTCAACTTTCCTTGAGCCACAACTAAGGCTCACTAGGAGCAACTGGCTCGGCTTTACGCTTCTGTTTCTGATTGGATGTACCTCTACCGGTGTCCTGGGCGATTGTTTTGTGCTTGCCACTTCGGAGTCGGTCTTCCTCTTCGCCATTAGCGTATTTGGTGGAAATCTCCATCATCCGAGTCAGAGTCATATCTCCTGTCCGACTGAATTTTAGATTCAACTCCCGATACTTAATGCCTTCCTTGAAGGCACAGATTTCTTGGTGGTCTGACACATTCTCCACTGTATGGTGTAACGTGATCCATCTCTGGATATAGTCTCTCAAGGTCTCATTCGGTTTCTGTACACAACACTGCAATTCTGTGAACCCTGCCGGTCACTTGCAAGTACCCTCAAAAGTTCTAACAAACACTCTGGCGAGTTCTTCCCAACTGTATATGCTACCAGGTGCTAATTGGTTCAGCCATGCCCTGGCTGAGCCTTCCAACATGAGAGGGAGCTGCTTCATTGCCACTTCATCATTACCAGCACCAATTTGCACAGCCACTCGGTAATCTTCAAGCCAAGTGTCAGGCTTAGACTCGCTGGTGAACTTGCTGACTCCAGTCGCCAACCGGAAGTTGGGTGGAATCACTGTAGCCCTGATGGCTCTGCTGAAACACTCGGGACCAAAAACATGCACTCTGCTGCCGGTCGGATAATCTCTGCCATGACCTTCTCTATGCGCTCCGTCCCTGTCAACCAGACCTTGAACGCGGATAGATCTCGCATCAAGGCCTGGCTCTCTTGGGTCGACTGGTACTCTTCGCTCTCCACTGTGGGGGCGCCTGTCATCCTGCCGCTGAGGCATGTATGATCCACTCCTCGGAGGAGGCGTGGGCACTCGACCAGGGTCATCATGGTCGAGTCAATGATCATACTGCTCGCGGTTTCTGTACTGATCCTGCCGATGCCCACGTCCCTCACGCCACGGAGGCGATCTTGGGCTGTGAGCCGACTGGACTGTGTCCGCCACCATAGACCTACGATGAATCCTACTCCACGACTAAGATACTGTTGTATTCTGTTCTCCAGCTGCTTGAAGCAAGGCTCGGATCTGCATCAAACCCCTGCCTGCATCCGACTGGGAAGGGTGGATTGACTCTGCTATACGGGCTGCGGCTGTGAAATTTTGGATCGGAGTGTGGTATACCTGAGTTTGAGGTGGAAAAGCTGTCGTCGACTGGATTCAGGGATCCGCTACTGAGCACGCTCGTCGAGTGCATGCTGCAGGTTCTCCAGTCGAGTGCGCTCAGCCAAGTTGGCCAGGCGCGCTTCCTCCAAGTCCCGGGCCTCAGGGGTTTCTCCAATGATAGGAGTGTGAAGTGCATCCATGTTGCAGCGACGAAGCTCTTCCCTCTGCTGCGAAGAAAGGGGCTCAGGGCGGTACTCCTCGTGAACGTGCGACGGATCTCCACCGCCATCGCCACCGTTGTTGTGGGGGAAGCCTGGAGGACTGGGTGGTCCATCGACCATCAAGACTTCTGCCGCGGGATCGCTACTGTCACATTCGTATGCGGTCTTGACGGAGCCAGTCGAACAGGCCGTAGAGAGTTTCGTCAGGCTCAATTGCCGCAACATGTGAGGTGGCCAACTGGTGGGCCACCACATGCCTCACCTACCGCTGGAGCCGCGACCGACCGGAACGCTTGTGCCAGCGAGTGGCAGGGGATGAAGACACCATAGGAACCTACCGATACAGGGTCGACGGTTGCCGGAGAAGGACGCCGCGGATGCATGCGCGAAAGTGCGTCACCTCACGGACGGGGAGCACATCGACGTCGAGCGGAGCTTCCTGGAGCCAGGCGGAGTCGTCGGCGATGAACACAAGCGCGCCGAGACGGATCTCGTGTCCCTCAACCAGTTCGCCGGCGGAAATCATGACGATGAGAATCGGAAAAATTGCAACTCCACCAGAAAGTCGCTAAGACACCTGCCCCACGGTGGGCGCCAACTGTTGTGGATCTAAGACTGACAGTAGAATGGGGGTAGGTATGAGGAGGCAAGGTCCTAGCTATGGTGAAGTTGTACACATGAGTTTTACGAGTTCAGGCCCTTCGCCGAGGAAGTAATATCCCTACGTCTCGGTGCCCGGGGGCGGTTGACTGGATTATGTATATGCGTGTGTTTACAGGGGGTGCGAACCCTTGTCTCAGTGGAGGGGGTGGCTTATATAGAGTGCGCCAGGACCCCAGCCAACCCATGTTACAAAGAGTTTAAGGTACATAAAGAGATGGCATTACTGGTAACGATAGCCTTAAATGCCTTAATGGGCTTAAAGGTTACAGGGTGGACGCTTGCCCGTTGCTATTCTCGATGGCTCTTGGTCTTCGAACAGGTCGAATGGATTCCTGTATGGTCGAACGATCGTGTGGTCGAGTGACCAAAAGAAGGAGGAGTCTCCGAGTGACTGGTAGGTCGAGTGGATTGTACTCGACACCTTTATTGGGCCCTCCCTGTCGTCTCTTGAGCTTCTTTGGTTCTAAGACAGTGACCTTGGATAGGACATATAGGTCAGGCCTATTACCCTACCCCAGGTCTATGTCCTCATCACATGGAGCGTGCCACTGGGAAGATCTAACACACCGCCGTCCTTCAGCTGTGCCTCGAAGATGATGTTTTGGTGTACCACATCATACACGCGCCCTCCATACCAGGTGAGCTTCACGATTTCTTGTCTCAGGAGGACATATACTTCTGTGGGGCAGCCATCACAGGGGACAAATAGAAGTTGGAGCCTTACAACCTTGATTTGAAAAGCATCGCTGACGTACAAAACCAAAATAAAAATTCCTGTAGAAGATTGTGATAAACCGACACCATCCCTATTCGACGTAGCAACTTTTGTACTCAGAACAAATCTTCAGAAGGGTGTCGAGACACTGGCATTAAGGTCGTCTGGATGGAATAATTATCCCTTGACGTATGAGCGGATAAAATATGTTGCCCTCGATGCCCATGTGAGTTTCGAGATAGCTGTAAGGTCCAGAGAGCTTGTTGTGAAACCGTCTCCCACAGAAAATGAGAACAACAAGAAGAAGAAGATGCTGCACCAGCAGCAGGGCATTATGGATGGATGAACTATTTCCTCTGTTGTAAAAAGAATTATTCCCTCTCTGTGTATATTGATATAGATGGACTATTTTGATAGTGTGCATGTCTTTGGAAAAAGTAGTAGTGTGGGCCCGCTTGACTATAAGGAACTATTTATCTTCCTAGCTTTCTCTACTACTCCTTCCAGTGATCGGTATGCAATGCATGTGTCCGTAGACATGACATCTTGTCCATGGAAGTTCAACTACGGTGACCATCACGCTTCATCCACTGCCACTCGCAATTCCCATGACATCACTCCAACCCACTACTCCACGTCCCCCAACGTGCGCCTCAACCCTCTCGGCCGCACCGCCCCTCTGCCTTTGTGTGCGTCACATGTGGGCCAACTAAAATGCGGCGAGCATCAAGTTTCTACCACAACCATACTATCGAAAAAAAGTATCTACCACAGCCACAGGCGATTCCCACGACACTGCTCAAACCCATGACAACACACGTCCCCCGACCTACGACTCACCCCTCTCGGCCCCACTGCCCCTCTGCCTTCTGGAGCATTACATGTGGACTAGCCACCTATCGGATCCACTTGTTATTGACTGAAAGGCAGGTGTCGTAAGGCGCTGAAGCTCAGACCCGAGGGCCTCAAGAGGTAAATGTAACTCCTACGCCTGGCCTTGCGGTGCTACCACTGCACAAACTCGTGGAAAACTCGAGATTTGTTTCTTTACTATATATGCATCCGATGATTTAATGGACATTGTAATCTCAACATGTGATGGGGAGCTCTAAATTTGAATTTGAAACTTATAAAACGAAAAAAATTCAAAACAAATAAACTGGGAGAGAGGGAGTATACCGTAGGATGTGTCCCGTACGAAACAAGTCCCCTGGTTTGTCATGATGAAGATGCGGTTAGGAAGGAGCACAATGTCTTCATACTCGTACGGCAACAAATCAGTCGCAGACATCATCGTCTACCTTTGATCGCCATGTGCAAGGTTCGTGCTATCTTCTTCAATCTCACTGTGCAAGGTTCATTGCATGGCTGATCCCAATGTTGGACAAAGGTTCTACGGGAATGGTGTTAGCATTGTAAATGTTGTGCAAATTGATGTTGGTACCCTCCCGTACACATGCAAGCCAATCTCCACTCGCACCGAGCCTAACCTCTGAAACAGTGAGCAGGGGGAGAATTAGGAAATGGACATGGAAGTAATCTTTAGAATGCATTTACTACGTGATCAAACTCGTCTTACCTTCTCATCGGACAAAATCCGAGTGCCCCTCAACGTCGGCATGTCAAGGGGCGTCAACTTGCAACAATGGCCACACCGCGCTGGATAGACCCCCAAGGAAACATCCTCGTGCGTTTCACGGAACATCAAGATGCATTTGTATGAGTAGTTTATCTTGTGAGAGAAAAGGATGAACGAGGGAAGGCCTTATTTGCAAATGTGGAGAGGGGTGTAGGTTTCTTTTTGCAAAGTTGCCACAGTTTTCTTCCTATCCATCAAATATAAATCGAACGACCTATATTGCAGGGTGGCAGGCACACCATCATCACCAACTCTGTTTTTTATAGGAGTAGAGACTAGCAAGATGCCCGTGCGTTGCACAGAACATCAAGATCTTGTGGGAGAAAAGGATGAACTAGGGAAGGCCTTATCTGCAAATGTGGAGAGGAGTGCGGGTAAATTGTCATAGTTTCCTTCCTATCCGTTAGATATAGATCGGATAGGGGTGTGGGTATTTTTTTGCAAAATTGCCATAGTTTCCTTCCTATCCGTCAAATATAAATCGGATGTCCTATACCGTAGATGGCAGGCACACCATCATCAACAACTCTATTTTTTATAAGAGTAGAGTATAGATAGAGATAGTGATAGAGATAGAGATAGAGACTACGACTACCAATATGATGGCCCGTGCGTTGCAATGGATCCAAAGTAGTAGAATAATACTTGTTCACGGGCTTGAAATATAAACACTCTAGTTTTGATATACATATATCAGTAAAAGTAAATCATGCTTCACTCAAATATATTCCTTGAGCTGTTTTGATGGTTTGAAGATAACAGGTTAAAAAAAGTTGGAGCTATTTTTTTACATTTTGTAGCGTGGCACGGCATCCGGTGCACCTAAGCGTTTGAAAAAAAATTGAGTTTGGTTCGGTGGCAAACCCTGCGGCAAGATGCCCGTGTGGGCTTCTTTTATAACTAGCAAGATGCCCGTGCATTGCAGGGAACATCAAGATGCATTTTTTTCAAAACACCTATTGTGATTAACCTTTGCAGGAGTAATCCCATGTGTAAAAACTAATGATATCTCGAGATTTTTTTTTGGAAAAATGGTATCTTTGGAACAAGTTTTCTCTACTACTGCTCCTTGTAGTGAGCGGTACGCAATGCATGTGTTAGCATACATGACAGCCTGTCCATGGAAGTTGAACCATGATGACCATCACATTTCTTGTTTCTACCACTGCCACACCCACACGCGATTCCCACGACGCCGCTCCAACCCATGGCATGACGTCCCCCAACGTGCGCCTCATCCCTCTCGGCCTCACCGCAACTATGCCTTTGTGTGCCTGACAAGCGAGCCAGCTGAACTGCGGCGACCATAAAATTTCTACCACAGCCACACATGATTGGACGTGGTTTGCCTGCTCCGCTGCTGTGCACCGATCCGTACTCCCGCACTATCAAATTTTCATCCAGCGGCTGTGACACATTTCGTCCTGGGCATCAATCCTCAGCTGGAGTACTTCTGTACTATAGGTAGTACCCCCCGGTGTGGCCAACTACGCCCCGTAACGCCTCGACGCCCAGTTGTGGCACCCTCGCCACGGCCACACCACCACCAGCCTGTTCATCACGAACGAGTGAGTCACGAACCACGCCACCACCATGAGAATGTGTGGCACGCCAGCTCAGCGTAACCGGTTTACCATGCATTGCCAACCCAGAGACCATGTCTTCTGGCAACACACAACATCTTGGTACACAAAACAACCGCTTTATTGATGCTGGCGGATCATAGTTCATATTACAACATGTGGCGAGGCCAAGCGGCACACACGGTGCGGCTAAACAATATGTACATTATTTAGTGAATATAAATGGGGCCTCGATCATAACAACTACGCGGGAGCGGAATGACGTCGTAGCGGAACTCCATAGCACAGGGACACCGATGTGGACACGATCTAGACTCGAACAACACTCCTTTCCAACAAGACTTTCCTGAAAGCTGGGATGACACGCCAGGTCAGTACATTGAATGTATTTGCAAGCTCACAACAAACATAAACATAATGACAAGCAACATCATGATATTTAACCAATTGCTTTACTAATGCAACATCATATCATACATGAAGTGATCATGATCTTGTGATATAAGTTCCTCGGACTTGCTTACGAAACGGTGATCGCTCTCGGATCACAAACGGACCAAGCTCGTGGTCTTTGATCGGGTTACCTCCTAAACAAACGGTGATCTTACCGAGATCACAAACGGACCAACAACTTGGTCTCCTCAATACAATGTTCTCCCAAACATCATCTTCTCAATGGTGCAAAGTTCATATCTTAGTGTGCAAAATTAATTTAAACGTTGGCCCATGGTGTGACCTACTTTCGAGCGTGTCCATAATCGTGGACTCAGCTATTGATAGATTTAATACACTCTGCAGAGGTAGCGCACTATACCCACACCACGGAACCCATGGCCTCGCACTCCCATTCGGGTGGACCAACGGCGTTCCGACAAAACCCCTCCATTGCCATGACACTCTCCCAGTGACTCTGACTCACTCCCCACTGGACTAGTCTTGGGTGGCCCCGTGTCTACCAAAGACACCAACGGTCACCGTCGTGGCAAAACAATAAACGGTCCCAAACGGGGACAAGGTACCATAACAACAACAAGGGGCACACAAGGTTACGCCTTCTTACCGGGCCAGGGTACCACTAGACCATAACCTTCCCTCGTTGGAGGCACCGACCAGACGCATGACAATGGACCGAATAAAGGCCTTCCCATAAAGGCAAATGTGGTTGCACTGGGAAAACTCGATTCAGTGGCACCATGACCCGATCAACGATATGTTCAAGTTGAGTTATTATCAAGTTCAACTTAAGGTGAAAATAACCGGTGTCATGATATGCCATGAAAATGCATCACAAACATATGCAACATATATCAACGGAAATAACTGGGTCAACCATATCCACACTAAGCATAGACATCAATAGCTCATAACACCCCTCTGGTTATGATTTATCATCACTTTAGACAAAATCTTTACTTAACAAATTTATCATTTAAGAAAATAACCCCAAAATAATTACTTATATCAATAACCATATTACTTATTCCTAACAAATATTACTTCTAGTTACTTAACCAACCGAATTAGCTTCAAACTTCTGTAAACTAAGCATATCAACTCAAACAAGCAACCAACAGAATATAATTATTATTCTAGTGATTTAAATGCATGGATTAAACCATTAATTCAAGTTGAAAAATCACAAATATTGTAATGGCACCACGAAAATGTTGCTGTGGCTTGCCTTAGTGTAGATGAGGTTCCCAATTCTCCTGGTGATCCTCAAGACAAGCTTCACTTTCTGAAAACAATTATAAACACAAAAGGAAAACATCAAGAACCCTTCTGAGATTTCTTTATAAATAACACAATGCAAAAAGAATCAATTCATTTGGACTTATGGTTAAAAAGTTTTGGCTGTTTGAAGCTCTCTGGATAATATTAAATTTTGAATTTAAATAAACAGAACTAGGGGGGTGACGTCGAAGGCGTAAACCTCGCAGGCGCCACCGCTCGTACCACTTCGGGCGCATACAGAGTGGCTGACTAGCGGGCCCCGCTAGTCAGGTGAGAGGGAGGGCGAGAAGGAAACATAGGGCGACAAGGCTCCACCGGAGCACACGTCGGCAAGGAGGGCTCCTTGGCCAAAACTGGAGGGAGGGATCGAAAGAGGAGACGGAGGTGCACCTGCCCGACCCGTAGGTTAGCTAGGGTGGACGATGTCGGAAATGACCTCTCCAGCGGCTGAAAGCTGAGGTCGCCGGAGTTGGAGACGACGGCAACTAGAGGCACTAGCAGGGGCTCCAACCGGGTGGAACGGCACCACCGAGGCACGGCGGAGGCCCTGGAAGGGTGACCCAAGCCTGTGAGGGGCTAGAGCTGCGGAGACGGCCTGAAGGGATCGCCGGCAAGCTCGGGCTCGGGGACAGTGTCCCGCAGCCTGCCCAGCCGGGCTATGGCTTTCTACGAGTTTGCGGAGTGTGTGTGAGGAGTGAATGATGCTCGGGGAGGCTAGGGAGAGCTCTATTTATAGCCGAGCAATGAGAGGGGCTCGGGCTACGCCGGAGGACACCTGGACACGGCGCCCGGTGACGAAAGGCCTTAGTGAGTGAGGGGGAAGGCGACGCAGCTCACGCGGGCACTGTCGGCGAGCGGAGACGAGTACAGGAGCGATGGGTGGCGACGAACACAGTGCGCAGCGCACTGCTGGGTTGGCCGGACTGCGCCCATGCTTGCTGCGGTGAGCTCTGGCATCGACGAGCGCCAAGAGAGAGTTATGAGGGTCGGGACAATGATCGGCGCGAAGTTTGGCAAGGTTTGGCAGGCGGGGAAGCGATCACGCGAGAAACAGAGGCGCGGGCCCGACGCGCCAGCACGCCTGGACGAATGTGGTCACCGCGTGAACTCTGACCTCAGGCCGAGCTAAGCCTAAACTTCATGGCTGGCATGTAGTCCATGGTAGATTGAGAGGTTACCACACTTTGGTTTGAGCTCAGGCGCAGTAACATGGATTTCAACTTGCTGGTAAGTTTCTGGACAGTAGCTTTGAGAGCTTACTGTGGTCAAAATACTGAGAGTTGGGAGCTGGGCTTTGGAGGTTAGCAATCATCTACTAAGGTGATGATGCACAAGAAAATTCAGCCACAAATGAGAAAGTAAAATGGTGGTTGATGTAGAAACTACCATTTCTGTCCAGAACAGAAAATATTTTTTGTAGCAAAAATATTCCAAAAAGTGATGGAATATTCTTGCTCAAGAAGGTGCCCTAGGGTTCAAAGAATATTTGGGATTTTTCTTAGATTTTTGTGGGCAAGAAAATTGTGGTTGCTTTGGAACACAAGGGGCTAGTTAGGGTTTTAGAGAGAAAATGAATATCTATCATTAGAAAAATATTCATAATATTACTTTGAGATGGATCAAAGAAGAAATGATGGCTTAGGGAGAGAAATAAGTCACTTGGGTGAAAGTCAAGGGGGTACCCAAGTGTTTAAGTCCATCTGAAGTGATTCAAAAAAGTTGAAATTCAAATCCAAACCAAATGAAAATCTGGCAAAGAGAAGAGGGCAAAAAATGAGGCTGTCATAGAATGACATGTGGGCCAGCCCCATTCAAGGTCCGTATGTCATTGACTCATAGGCCGGTGCACTAAGCCACTGAAGCTCGGTCCCGTGGGCCCCGAGAGGGAAATGTAACTCCTGCGGCAGGCCTTGTGCTGCTCCCGCAGTATGAGATCGTGCCAAACCCAAACCCAAATCTCTACTCTCTATTTCTATATCTATATCTATATACTTATACTTATACTTACTCTTATAAAAAACAGAGTTGGTGATGATGGTGTGCCTGCCATCCTGCAATATAGGTCGTCCGATTTATATCTCACGGATAGGAAGGAAACTATGGGAATTTTGCCAAAAGATACCCACACCCCTCTCCACGTTTGCAAATAAGGCCTTGCCTCGTTCATCATAGTCGGTTTTGTCAACGGCGGTCCCACATGAAAGTGAAAATGCTAGGAAACACGCCTTCCCTAGCTATGTGGCTTGCCGGACGGGCCGTGGAGTACTCCCAATTCCCGGGCGTGTGGGGGTGCGACGCGTACGCGACAGGCCTTTTCCTTTTACTGGCAATGTGCCCGTGCGTTGCGATGGATCCAAAGTAGTAGAATACTAGTACTTGTTCACAAACTTGAAAGAAATCACTCTTGTTTTGATATACTCCTAATATATTACTTTTCACTCAAAATATATTTCTCAGGCTATTTTGATGAGGTGAGGGAGGGATGTGTTTGCTTTCAAGATAATAAAGGGGTTTTCTGCAAATTGGAGCAGAGAAGTGGGCTATTGTTACAAAAATGCCCCAACTTACCTCACATCCGTTACATGCAGATCTAATGGTCAGAAACGACGGATAGCAGCCACACCACCATCACCAAATGAGTAGAGAAAATGTATAAATTGTAACATTTGGTTCTGCTCCTTGGCACGATCGATAGATAGAAATAACGATTACTTTCAAAAAAATAGAAATAATGATTGGAAATGCTAGGGCAGGGCTATTTTTGCCAGATAAGCAGGGTACATAGTAGCTAGGTTGGCGCATCATCAGTTTGGTCACATGCGGTCCGACATGTTCTAGTGTTTCTAGCAAGATACCCGCGCGTTGCACGAAGTTGATGGAAAAGGTAAGCGCAACTTATAAATTGACGGATGGAGTACTAGTTACAGTGATGCATAAAATTAAGCAAAGGGAATGCACATGTTGGTATTGACTGGAACGAGAATGCAATAGCACAATAAGAATTAAGGCCACGATGACGCAATCGCTGTGGTGGTTACACGTGGCAAGAATAAAGATGCATCCATCAATGTACGACCTCCTCCTCCTCAACTTAGTGCGCCGGGCCACCGACCGGTGGCTAAGGAGCGGCGGCTTTTGTGGCAAGGTCAAGTTGCTTCTCAGCAAAGGCATCCAAGGCTTCCAGCTGGTTGAGGAAGGCCAATGTCGTAGCTTCCTCAATGGCCTTGTAGATACCTATGTACACGATTTGCTCGTACATGTGGATGTGTAGGTTGACGAATTCTTGCAGGGTGAGGCGCCTCGCGGCGAGCGCGACCTCCAGGTGGACATTCTTCGTGGCATCGGCGGGCAATCGTAGGGCCACCAGTGCTTGATAGAGGTTCCGCCCATGGAGGCCGATTAGGGTGGCAGGCAATGAGGAGCCCGGGCGAGCAGGCTGGAGGAGCACGGCGATGTCGTCCCCGAGCTTCTTGAGGATGGGGAACTTGTTGGTGGTGGCAACAATCATCTTGTCCAATTGAGAGTCGTAGTTGGCGTCGACGGCGGCCATCCACGAGCTGGTCTCGAACACCGTCTGGAGACGATCCTCGGCGCCATGCCCCAGGCCGGCGTCGTGGACCATCTAGCACAGCTGCTTGCCACTCGCGCGCATCGCCGCCATGGGTCTGGAGTGAGCACTTTTGCGCTTAGTGTAGGTGCTTAGGCAAATGCTTAGGTGCGTACGATGTGGTAGATGCATTGGAATGGAGGGGCGCCTTTATATGAGTGCAAACTGAGTTGCATTCACATCGCGCAACCTCTTTTCCCGGTCCTCCTCCCATTACTGCCCTCATGCATGCACGATGCTAATTGAAGGAGGATACATCATTGGCCGTTCAACATTTCAGGAACCGCTACCCTCCCTCGTCTGCATTAAAGCTGTATCGGGAACTGCGCCGCCCGCTGTCAAATCAAATAGTACTGCATCACCCGCTGCACGCCCGGCTGAACACGCCTCCTTGCGTCCATCAAACCCCTCCATTAAACCCGCATGCAAACCGAGAAACCTACTCCGGCCACATGTCCGTTCATGAGCGGGCCAGAATTAAACGCAACAGTGGCCGAGCTCCTCCCGTCCGTCCTCAGTTTAAACGAGGCCAGACGCTGGCCAAGCTCCTACCGTCCGCCCTCTATTTAAACGAGGCCAGACAGATAGCGGGCAAGAATCTCACCCCTCTGCCGCTCCCCAATCTCATCCTTCACCATTTTCTCCACTCTTCCGATGGCTTCCGAGGAACCGTTCTTCGGCATACTACCCGGTTGGGTGGCCCGCCGAGCCCTCCGGATACGGGTGAGGCCGCTCAGTGCTTCATCAACCTCGCTTGGCCCGAAGGAGCCAGTTGCCGCCCCAATCCGGCGCGTGGTTCAGCAACTCGCCACTCCAGTTCATCTCGATGAGAAGTGGTGAGTTGCTCCACATAGGTACGACGGCGAGCATGCCGTTACGGGCGTCGTCGCTGCCGCGTCGTACTGCGCCCGCAGTGTCTGCGGTGGCCGCGCCTCCCGTGTGTGTGGGTGCGCCTCCCGTGCCTGTGGCCGCGCCTCCCATGCCTGTAGCAACGCCATGCAGGCAGAGACAGAAGCCGGGTGCATGGAGAGCGATGAGTCATGGCTAGTTTATGCTACGCACACAATCGTTAATTGGTGGTTTAAATATGCGCAAGGGATATGCAATGTATTATCATGTAGAGATGACTGAAATTAGCCGCGTCAACTTGCAGATAGGGTTACACAATGAAAAAGTACAAGATGTATGTGGCAATTTTATGGAACATCGCAAAAAAGGAGAGGTAGTAGTGAGCCTATACTGTGTGCTATGGTAGGTCACTCCTCCATTGCAATCATCGTGACATGTTATTTGTATGTCAGTTCTATTGGCCAAGTCTCTTAGGGACAATTATTACGAGTTATCCTAAGAAAATAAGCACATAGGAATATACACTCGTACAACGACGTCCTAAACAAACGGTTTAAAACCCCTTTCCGCGATGGCATTTGGAACCGTCGCCAAGTGAGTGTGGGCGATAGGGGGGTCCTTCCCACATGACCCAGAAATCGTCGGGGATAGGCCCTCCTGGGATCCAAGCTGGGGCCGTGTGCGATCGGGCGAGGCATGGAAACCCAATCATTTTCATAGTTATGTACATCCCACACCGTGAATCCCAGAAATCATTTCCGTAGGTATGTACATCCCACACGGTGAATCCCAGAAATCATTTCCGTAGGTATGTACATCCCACACGATGAATCTCATAAATCATTTCCGTAGGTATGTACATCCCACACGGTGAATCCCAGAAAATCATTTCCCTAGGTATGTACATCCCACACAGTTCTTTTTGTGGAAACGTTTGTGCAAGGTGGCCTAACGCAAACAGTTCGCTGCCGGAAGCCGTGTGTGATTGTTAGTTGATCGAACACGCCTACTTTCTAGAAACCGTGCGGGTTGTTTGAGTTCATCACCCACGGTGCTGTCCGAGTAACCGTTTGCAATAGAATACCCCAATAAGCAGGGTAATTAGCCTATTATTGATAATCCATTTACTAATCAAACTGATATTTCTTATAGAACACGCCAGATATTTCATATCCGCATAAAAGCAACCAAGTTTTCATAATTGAATTACATCACATAGCTTCTGCACTCAGTTACGCCATTACACAACAACACCAAGTTTCACATGCAGCATCAAAAACCTTTGGAAAGTAGCATCATACATGGTAAATAGACAGATGAATCTCATCTTGGAAACTATAGAAGCGGAAGGCAAATATTGAGCCTTCAGTGATCTTGAATGTCCTTGCAACTTTAGGCCAGTGGCTATGGATAATTGCCCGCCCAACCTTCGTCCTCTTCAGCAAGACTTCAATATTGTACCGTGGGTGTTGAATGAATACCTTCCTCGCCTCTTGACCATGCAGGTGGTTTGAGAGGTAATCATCGGTGAACTGCTTTGAAAATTACTGAAAACAAAGCTATGCATAAATCGCTGTTGTAAATTTTGAAATGGCGCAAGGGGTAAAAACAAGGTAAAAGAGTTGGTCCCATCCTGTAGTTGACCGATGTCTTGTACATTGTGCAAACAAAGATCCTGCTATTATTCATCGCAAGTTTCTTCATCCTAACAATCTTTCTGAGTTTCTTGACTTGACTGATATTCATGGACATCTCATTTCCCCATATGCAAAATGGGTCGAATAGTGGGTCTAAGCCTCTGATAACAGGACCTACATGTGCAACACCAAATTGTAAGAAACCTAAATATTAGAATGAGTCATGCAACTACACAATAATATGTTATTAGCCAAAGGACCCTGCTTGAACAAACCTCGATGGTAAACCGCAGTGACTCCCATTGTTTCCCTGCAACACACATAAGGAAGATCTTGATCAGGTTTACTGAGAGTTTCCATACTATCAGTAGAATATATATTGAGTACAGCCATATTCGATTGGTGTCACATGCATAACAATACAAAATTGTACCCACAAAAAATGAAAATCAAATTGCAGAACTGAACCAAACAGTTAAATGGAAAGCAGACCAAATGAACCAAAATAGTTAACTGAGAACGACATTGCAGAATAGAAACATGTACTACAAGATAAGATAGTTAACAAAACAAAGAATGCTTGAGACCAGTACGATGAAATGTAGCAATTGTTGGTCCAAAGTGTTAACTGAACATTACATTTCAAAGGACCAAATTGTTAACTGAACATCAGATTGCATATTAACATTACAGAGGACAAATCACTAGAAGGCACTGACGGTGGCCTCGAGAAAACATCACGAACTGTATTTTAAAGTAGACAACCGCGTGATGGTGTCGACGGTGGCCTCGAAGATGAGGTGCTCCTCCAAGATCTGGCGGTCGACACGCATGGCAGCCATAGCGACCTCGTTCACGCGTGCGGCCGGATGCTACTCAACTCCATGTTATACTGCGTGTAAACTGGCTGTGGGCGGTGCTTAATTGGAGGAGGGGGCAATGATTTCGGTGGAAGGTGTCGCTCCATCAGCCTGGGCATGTGGGACGGGAAAGGAGGAGGATGGTGTGGGTGTGGTGTGGACTACCTGACCATATCGACAAGGCCGTGCAGAAAGAAGAAGGGTCGGTAGCGAGGAGGCCGCGCAGCAAGAAGAAGGGTCGCCGGCGAGGAAGCGGCGCTGCAAGAAGAAGGGTAGCCGGCGAGGAGGCGACACTGTAAGAAGAAGGGTCGCTGACGAGGAGGCCGGGCTGCCAGTAAGCAGCAGTGAAGGTTTGAACTTGGAAAGCAAGGAGGAATAGTGGAAATGTGGCTTTTGGTAGGAGGAAGGGGGCGGGGAGATAGATATTTCCGCGGTGGCAAAAAAATTCGCTAGGTGCCGTGAGAAACTGGCGCGCAAGTGTGGTTCTAGCGGGGGCGGTGGACTGTAGATGATGAAGCTTCGTGCGTAAGCTAGACAACACAGTGCACCAAAATATTTTATATCTCATCCCACACGATTCTTTCTAGTAAATTGTTTGTGGTATACCTGATTTTTTCATTATGTTTTGAAAGAAAAAATGGTGTTACGGAGGGAAATGATGGTTTTTGAATTGCTAGAACATTTACGTACAGTGAACATGCAACTAGTACATGAGTGTCGTGTTTAAATTTGGAGTTATTTCGGGTTCATTTGGCATTCTTATGCATTAATTGATTTTCTTGGCATTTAATACGCATAATTCAAATTTGAACGACAAGCACATGCTCCAATGCACCAAAGTTTGCCGAAAAATCACATATGTGTCTTTGGCTGAATTTATAGGTCCCATGCAAGAAATGGGAATAAAATTTAAACATCTGGTTGTCGTGGCTCGGCCGGAATGATTGAGAAACTTGGTTTTCTAATTCCCGTAAATCCAAAACATGGATGAAAATCATGAAACTTGGCATGGTGTCATGACATAGCCCCAATATGTTGCAGTATTTTTTTTGGCCTAATTGGGACAAGCTTTGTGTAACTTCTTGTAAACCAGAGCTTCCCTCCAGAAGGCTCCTGGTTCCGAGAGGGAACGTGTCACCTCCGTCTGCGAAATGACATACGTACAATGCCTTCTTCCGCTTTAATTTTCGTACACTGGCAGATTAGACCAAATTGAAGAATCGTGCTAAAATTTGGAATTATTCCGTGTTCGTTTGGCCTCTTTTATACATTAATTGAGTTTTGAGCATTTAATGTGCATAATTCAAATTTGAACTACAAGCACATTCTCAAGTGCACCAAAGTTGTTTGAAAAATGGCATGTGTGTCCTTGGGTGGATTTCTAGGTCCCATGCAAGAGATGGGAGTGAAATTCAAACATCTGGGCGTCGTGGTTCGGTCAGAAAGATTGAGAAACTTGGTTTTTTAATTCCTGTAATTCCAAAACACGCCTGAAAATCATGAAACTTGGCATGGTCTCATGACATGGCACCAACATGGTGCGGTAATTTTTTTGGCCGAATTGGGACAAGCTTTGGTGTAAGCTTCTTGCAAACCAGAGCTTCCCTTAAGAAGGCTCGTGGTTCCGAGAGGGAACGTGTCACCTCCGTGTGTGAAACAACATACGTACACTGCCTTCTCCCGCCTTAATTTTTTACACGGCCAGATTAGAGCAAATAAAAGTATCGTGCCAAATTTTGGAATTATTCCGTGTTTGTTTGGCCTTTTTTCATTAATTGAGTTTCTGGGCATTTAATGTGCATAATTCAAATTTGAACTACAAGCACATGCTCCAATGCACCAAAGTTGTTTGAAAAATCACATGTGTGTCCTTGGGTGAATTTATAGGTCCCATGCAAGAGATGGGAGTGAAATTCAAACATCTGGGCGTCATGGCTCGGCCGGAAAGATTGAGAAACTTGGTCTTTTAATTCCTATAATTCCAAAACATGCCTGAAAATCATGAAACTTGGCATGGTCTCATGACATGGCACCAACATGCTGCGGTAATTTTTCTGGCCGAATTGGGACAAGCTTTGGTGTCAGCTTCTTGCAAACCGGAGCTTCCCTCAAGAAGGCTCGTGGTTCCAAAAGGGAACGTGTCACCTCCGTGTGCGAAACGACATGCGTACACTGCCTTCTCCTGTCTTAATTTTTACATAGCCAAATTATACCAAATAGAAGTACCGTACTAAATTTTGGAATTATTCCGGGTTCGTTTGGCCTTTTTATACATTAATTGAGTTTCTAGGCATTTAATGTGCATAATTCAAATTTGAACTACAAGCACGGGCTCCAGTGCACCAAAGTTTTTTGAAATATCACATGTGTGTCCTTGGGTGAATTTCTAGGTCCCATGCAAGAGATTGGAGTGAAATTCAAACATCTGGGCGTCGTGGCTCGGCCGGAAAGATTGAGAAACCTGCCTTTTTAATTCCTGTAATTCCAAAACACGCCTGAAAATCATGAAACTTGGCATGGTGTCATGACATGGCACCAACATGCTGCGGTAATTTTTTTGGCCAAATTGGGACAAGCTTTGGTGTAAGCTTCTTGCAAACCGGAGCTTCCCTCAAGAAGGCTCGTGGTTCCGAGAGGGAATGTGTCACCTCCATTTGTGAAACGACATACGTACACTGCCTTCTCCCGCCTTAATTCTTTTACACAGCCAGATTAAACCAAATAGAAGTACCTTGCTAAATTTTGGAATTATTTCGGGTTCTTTTGGCTTTTTTATACATTAATTGAGTTTCTAGGCATTTAATGTGCATAATTCAAATTTGAACTACAAGCACAGGATCTAGTGCACCAAAGTTGTTTGAAAAATCTCATGTGTGTCCTTGGGTGAATTTCTGGGTCCCATGCAAGAGATTGAAGTGAAATTCAAACATCTAGGTATCGTGGCTTGGCCGGAAAGATTGAGAAACTCGGTTTTTTAATTCCTGTAATTCCAAAACATGCCTGAAAATCATGAAACTTGGCATGGTTTCATGACATGGTACCAACATGCCGCGGTAATTTTTTTGGCCGAATTGCGACAAGCTTTGTTGTAAGCTTCTTGCAAACCGGAGCTTCCCTCAAGAAGGCTCATGGTTCCGAGAGGGAACGTGTCACCTCTATGTGCGAAATGACATACGTACACTGCCTTCTCCCGCCTTAATTTTTTACATAGCCAGATTAGACCAAATAGAAGTACCATGCTAAATTTTTAATTATTCCGAGTTTGTTTTGCCTTTTTTATACATTAATTGTGTTTCTGAGCATTTAATGTGCATAATTCAAATTTGAACTACAAGCACATGCTCCAGTGCACCAAAGTTGTTTGAAAAATCACATGTGTGTCCTTGGGTGAATTTCTAGGTCCCATGCAAGAGATGGTGGTGAAATTCAAACATCTGGGCGTCGTGGCTCGGCCGGAAAGATTGAGAAACTTGGTTTTTTAATTCCTGTAATTCCAAAACACGCCTGAAAATCATGAAACTTGGCATGGTCTCATGACATGGCACCAACATGATGTGGTAATTTTTCTGTCCGATTTGCGAAGGCGCACACATTAAGAATCGACAAAGTCATTTTGGAACAAGTGTTGTCACGTTACAAATCGGAAACACAAGTATTATTGAAACCGTGTGCGTTCGACTTGCAAATTACGTGCGGCAACGCGTCCCTTTTTTTGAGTATGGGAGGCGTGCGATCAAACCCATCCACATGCTCATTGGGAGGAGAGCCCTTTGACCGCTACCCGCCGCACACCTCCCTCCCAGCGTCTCCATAAATGGTGCTCGAGCACCTGTTCTACGGCGTAGCATATGTCTCACTGGATCGAGATTTAAGAGAGAAAAATCAAAATCTGATAAGAAAGTTTTGCGCGGATCTTGATGTAAGATCCGATGGACCTATATAGCATCGGATGTGACTTATAGCAAGCATGATGAATATTAGGACGATGACATTGGATAATAATTGTCTTACATATTTATGAACATAATTAAAAAAGCCGCATGCGGCAACGCCTGATATACACATGGGCAAAAGAAGAAGGATGACAATGATCTGGCTCGCTGATCTCTACTTTCTTGATGCTATGCGGCAGGCCGCGGGAACTAGTCTCCGTGGTAGGCGGCGACGAGCTCTTTCTTGTCCTCAAGATTCTGGTTGAGAGCATCCACGGATTCCTCCACCAGCCTTCTACGCTCGATGCACAGCATGGCATTCTCGTCCATAAGTTTCTTGATGATGACGTCGGTCCTCTTCAACAAGGCAGTGGTCTGCTCCGGCTTCTGCGCACTTACGATGATCTTCGCCCTCAATAGGTCATGCTTGGCCCGGAGCTTCACATTGCTCTCATTTAGTTGCCGGATGACGTGGGTAGATTGTTCAAATGAGGCTTTCAGGTGATCCTGCAACCTCGCCCACCTGGAGATCTCATTCATCTGCCTAAGGATGAGGGCACGCATGCGCCTGTAAGAGTCGTCGCCTGCCTGCGAGACATTTTCCCAAGCCGTCGTGGCATGAGAGGACATCTCTGCTGCATTCGCGGTGCGGCGGGACATCTCTTCTGCTTCCGCGGCGCGGTCGGACCAGTCTGCTGCATCGACGAAGCGGCGGGTCCTCTGTGCTGCTTCGACGGCGCCGCGGGACTATCGCCGTGCAGCGGGACATGTTGGCTTCTTTCGCGGTGAGGCGGGACATCTCTCGTGCTTCCGCTTCCAGGCTCGCCTCTCCTTGGTGGCAATCTCTCGACCCAAAACTCACGCTAGCCATGGCGGACGCAAGGGAACGATGATGAATGACTTGTTTGTTTTTGACTTTTTGTGGATGAGGATTTGAGGAGGAATGTGCAGTCATCTTGGAGTAGTTGTATTTATAACCGAGTAGTAATACACTCCTAAGTGGGAAACCGTTTAGGTTTTGAACGGTGTGAACAGGTTTGCAATTTGGCATGTGACAGGATGCATGCTCAAAATTTACTGACGGATATAAGTGCGTTACTATTCCCGGAAGGCGTAACGTGGGCACGTACGCCTTCTCGGCCACATATGTGGCGTTTGCCCCATAGGGTGCACCGCAATAGGCAATGTCAGCACACGTCTTGTTCCAACAACCGTGCGCACTCGTTATTACCATTGCGCAAACTTCTTTTAATTAGAATGGGTGTGCCCATCTAGCGCACACACATTGATCTATCTAACTGTTTCAGTTTGTTGTGGCTAATCGCAAAGAGTTCATCCATGTGAAGTGTATGCTATCAATCGCAGACACTTTGATATGGCTTACCCGTTTCTGTTTTGTTGCCTAATCTCAAACAGTTAATCCTTCTGAAGCGTATGCCCTCAATCACACACACCTTGATCTGGCTGACCGTTTCTTTTGTGTTGCCTAATCACAAACAGTTCATCCGAGTAAACCGCATGCGGTATATCGCACACACCTTCATCTGGCTGCCCGTTTCTTTTGTGTTGCCTAATCACAAACAGTTCATCTGAGTGAACCGTATGCTCTATATCGCACATGCCTTCATCAGGCTGCCCATTTCTTTTGTTCCGCTTCATCACAAGCAGTTCATTGGACCGAACCATATGCCTTGGATCGCACACGCATCTAAAATCTGAACCGTGTTTGATGCATCCTCCATTACAAACGTTTGTACCTTTCTTGACAGTTTTTTTACATCCCCATTTGTGATTAATGCATCACACACAGTTTCGTGAAAGGGTCTTTGACTGTAGTGTCGCGTTAGCAGCATCCTGCAGTAGTGATAAGCTCCAGTCATATACCAGCAGTAGCTCATAGCAATTCATCATATAGCAGCAGCAAGAGCAGCTCATAGCAATTCATCATATAGTAGCAGCAGAAGCAGCTCATAGCAATTCATGATATAGCAGCAGCAGGAGCAATTTATAGCAACTCATCATATAGCAGCAGCAGCTCATCTCAATTCATCATATAGTAGCAGCGGCTCATAGCAATTCATCATTTAGCAGTAGCAGGAGCAGCTCATAGGAATGCATCATATAGCAGAAGTAGAAGCGGCTCATAGGAATTCATCGTATAGTGGATCAGAATGAAAATTTGGCAAAAAATCAGAGGAGATCCTCACCTTGTTGGATCAGCTCATCCTTCAACAGGACCTCAAGGCCACGACCTAGGAGGAGGGGATGGGGAATAAGGTGCTAGTGGCGACGGCTCGCTGGAGGAACCCTATCGCTGCAGGCAGGGGATCGAGGTAGAGGGAAAGGGGAGAGGAGATACAAGCGGGCAGGGCAATTGCATTTTGAGTGCAATATAGGCAGATAACAGAGTCATTTCACTTTCCCCTTCCCTTCAATTTTTAGTGAGCTTCTACCCGAAACACCCCCCTCCAAAGCGAAATAAGTTAAGCGCAAGCCCATAACTCAAAAATGACTTCTTTACATCTTTTATGGCTTATTTTGACAATAAGCTCTAAAAAGGTGGAATAGAACTGGCCCTTAACCTGCAATTCAATTGTGTGTGCAATCATGAATCACCCCTGCCTGCTATAGTGTACATTTAGGCATCATCATACATGGCATAACCTAATACATGTGCATTCCATTGTAGAATCTGGAATATGCAATGTTTATGTTAGTTCATACGTTGCACATGATGTTTAAATGCCCCTTAAATCTGGTCAGTCAAGTGATGGTCTTTAAGCCTCCTTCTTTGCTTCTTTTCTTGATACATCTATTCAATTGCTTGTTTGCATCAGCCAGCCATACCAGAACTGTTTGCTTTGATTACTTACTATTCTTGACCTAACACTCTAACAGAGCTTATGAACGATTTAAACACTAAGGGCTGCTGTAGTGGGGGCTTGTCTAACTCATAGCTGACATAAAGGTTTGGCTGTACACTAAAGTAGGCTCTCCAAGAGTACCTGGAGATCCAGTTCGAAGGTATGCCTAGTTTTTATATAGTGCACACATAGTAAATGCTCATTTCATTGTGTGCAAGTGCAAGAGATGTGGCATGTTTCATTATGTGGTGCTATCTTGTTATAATCTCATCCTTTTGTGTTGTTCACAGACTGGAAAGTATGCATATTTATCTTCCAAGGAGACGAGTAACTAGTTTGTGTCACTTTGCAGAGGGGGTGCAATGAATATAAGATTGAGGGTTTCCAAGTACAAGATGTTAGGAAGGAGCCTTGCAAGAGAAGTAGGAGCAGCGCTGAGCCTGTTCAACCAGTTAAGGGAAGTCACGGTATCCAACTCAACAGTTCAATTGCTTGTTTGTTTCAGGCATAGTTAATTTGATCTTTTCAATTGCTTTATTTGTCCTCAGTTAATGAGATGCCCAAACTATGATGCCTGATGTTGGGTACTTGTATAACTATTAGTTGACATAATTAAAGGCCTTACCATTTAATTACTCTGGCGAAGTGTGCCTAAAGCTTTGAAGTCTATTAACCAACTATTACTGCATGAGGCTCACAATCTAGTTTATACTAGGGTAATGATTGCATAGCTTTTCTTAATGTAGTAGGTTTGTATGAATCCCTCTACTGTTCATTATGCTCCCTAAGACTTTAATGAGCTACAGAATGGCCAACTGCTTTCTTACTTATACGCAACGTGTTGTCTAAATTTGTAACCTCTCTATGTTTTGGATTTGGCCCCAACATCATGCTCCTCTGGTGAGCTAAGAGAGATTTCTGTATGCAGGCTGCACATACTACAATTTTTATAATTTTTAAAATATCACTTGCTTATGCTTCATGACGTGTAACATTATTGTTAGTCCTATTTTGCCATGTAAAAAATAGTCTCTTTTGCTCGCTTCACTACTGTAACTATATTTTTTCCCTAGTCATGTGTACTTATAGAAACATTTCAGGATGAAGTGACATCAACACAAAGATCTGCGAGCAGTGCGGCATGGACAATACCGAATGATTATGGATTGGAATTGGAATGTGCTGATGTTCTCGAGCATCAACTAGAGGTGGCAAGACAACGTGCACATGATTCTCAACGTACAATCAACAAGTTGAGACTGGACATGCAGGTATTAGAAGCAAGAGTCAAAAAATGAAACAAGACACTGAGGTAACCACGAAGGAATTGGAGATTTTGCAGATTCAAATTTTTGCTATTTGAATCTAGCCAATCCTATTTTCTGAAGAGGTTATAGTTCAAATGGTAAGTTCTGTTGATGTGTGTCCATGATGTATGAGCTATATTTGTCCAGTGTATGTAATTTGCGGTTTGTGTACACTTTATTATCACTGGTGCCGAACTATAATGCCCAGTGGGTATATTCGGCTGTAATTTCTTTATCATATAGTGTAGGATTATTGTACGTTTCTATGACTTAGTCTTTTTATTGTATAATGTATGTTTTTTAGAGGCGATAGTATAGAGTAGGATAATTCTTGAATTTGCTATATTGTTGAAACGGGGGCCCACACGCCCAAACATTTCCTAGATGCCATACAAACGAACAAACATGTGTAATCAAAGCGGGCCTTAATTGGGCTGGTCAAAATAATATTAAGTGGATGCCAAATGATGTGGCCCACCGTAACAACGGCTCTTAGCAAGCCGTTAATAGGCTAAAATCTCGATATGGTCGTATAAATGGAAATGGCCAGCGGGCCTCTAGCAGGCCGAAATAGATGTCAATTTTGTCTCGGCCCTTTTACTTTATGAGCCAGTAAGAGTCTGAAAGTGTTATGGGGCATAGGAGGCCCAATTGCAAACTAGGCTTTTAACAGGCCGAAAGTCGCGTTGGGCTGGAATGATGCCATGTGGAACGTGGGCCCCTAATGGACCTAAAGTCAGAGGCCCAACTGTTGTGCAGGCTGTTAACAGGCCGAGTGACAAAATGGGCTTGGAGTTGGACCATTTACCGAATGGGCCGATTACAGGCCTAATGTCATGGCGGGCTAGAATTGTCCCAACTGCAGAATGGGCAGAGAAAGGGCCGAAAGACGTTCCGGGATGTTAACGTGGTTGAACTGGCGATGGGCCACTAACAGGCCGAAAGAAGCTCGGGCCGCAATTGGGCCCAAAGATGTAGCGGGCCTTTAACGGGCTAAAGCTGACAATGGGCTGGAAATTGTCAATTGTAGAATGGGCCTTTGATGGGCCGATTCTGTGTAACTTGTATGAGCCGTGCTTGTAAATGGGCCTGACTCAAGTAGGCCGCTAATGGGCCGGCCTGCTTATTTTGACAGGCCCGATCTTTTCACTGGAATGGGCCTCTGTTGGGCCATGCCACGTGTCGACGTATCATAGGCGCCTCCTATCCAGTGAATGGATGACATCTGTCCCAACACGTGTTTCCTCTAGCCAAGGAGAATTTTGCATGTGGAAAATCCTCATTGGTGTGGGCTGTTAGTGGGTTATCGGATCCAAAACCGGACTCGATAGCTTAACGATGACCAGTTATGGTGGATGCCACATGTCGGTCACCCTTGACGAAAGCACTTTTGTGATGCGTGATTTATCGTCATGGAAGTGGACACTTCCGTGATGATAATTTTCGTAATGTCCTGGAACACTTCTACGACAGCACATGTATGACTATCTTGATTCTTTCATAAAATTGTCATGGATGTACATGCATGACAGAAAACATGACCTACTGTGACAAACAAATATCATCATGGGAGTGTCTTTTTTTGTAGTGCCTCCAGGCCCCTCTCCCTCTCAGCCGCCTACCTGCTTGCCTCTGCCAGAAGCTCCTGGGCCCTAACCTCGATGGCGAGCTCCATTGGCCATGGATGAGGCCTTATCTCAGGATCGGAGCTCGTCTGGCGCTTCTTGATCTCCGGGAGAGCTCTAGGACAATGTATCAGTCCATCCCCAATGGCTACCGAGCCATGGTAACTCCCGCCACCAGATAGCATCACGATCTCTGGATCAAAAGGACTCTGGCTCGGGTTGAAGTCATCCCCTTTCCTCCTCTTCCCAACGTCTCTGTACCTCACGAGCTTGTTGTTGGAGGAGATGTTGGTGAAGCTCTCTGGATGATCGGGGTCATCCTCATAGAATGCCTTGGCCTTCTTGTACGGGGTAGTATGGGCCATGGCATAGAGTTCGAACATCGGTGGCACGTCCTTCTTGTTGTCTCGCACCTAAAAGAGAGTGAAATTGTGTGAATATCGTGAAGCGAACCACATACCCAGTGATCCCTGTACACAAACAAGTTGGAGCTCCCTTGATGGTGTGGCACATCTCGCATTTGGGCATGCTTATCCCTGGCCTTGTTGTGGACGGCTAGCCATTGGGGAGAGCACCACTCATCCACCAACGCCTCCCAACAGTCCATCATATCCGCACACCATCTCAGGGGCACCTAAGTTAGACAAGAGAAATTTCAGCGCTATGCCTATGAATCAAATCAAGGAAACTAAGTACAAGGCCTTAAGAATAGGTAATTACCTTCATGTACTTCTCCTTACTCAAAAACTTGGCGCGACAATTCATCTTGGACCTCTTAATGTTAGTCGAGGCATAGTAGTCTCGAACAGCCTGCACCCGAGCCTCGTGTCATAAGTTCTGAAGTAGGTGCTTGCACTCGGCTTCGAGAACCATAGCCGCGTCAGCCTCGTGTTCCTCAAGACACCTGTAGAAGGTCTGCAATAAAACAAGACAACACTGATTAGTACAATCACTAGGTACTGTTGATTTTTAATTCTGTAAAGGAGAAATTACCCAAAACCGCCAGATCACAATGTCGGACACCATCTCGCACAAGACACGTCAACCCTCTCCTCCGACGGGGCTGGGGCAGCCATGTACAACTCCTAGCTTAGAGCTAGTTGTGGAACCTCACCCTCGTCGGGCAACGTGACCCACCCCGGGAAGTGGCGCCAGCAAAGCACAACAAGGACCTGGTTGGGCCTGCGGACACCAGGGGCGTGTTTTCAACCCCTGCAGTATGGCAAGGCCAACATATTAGATATTAATTTGAAGAAACATGAAGGCAAAAGGTTAACAGAGTAAATGCACTTACTTCTCCCCGTTAGGCTCAATCAACCACCTCTGATCACGGGTCACCATCACGGGCGCGAGCTTTGTACCACCATGCTGGTAGACCTCCTTGCCCCTCTCAACTAGATCGCCCTTGCTATAGCTATCCTCAGAAAAGCTGTCCTCGCCACCATCTGCATGGCCACTAGCCTCTGGAGTCATGTGGGATGAAGATTCTGGGACCAGAGTCTCGTGGGATGAAGACTCTGGGACCCGAGTCTCGTGGGACGAAGGCTTGGCGACCTGAGGCTCGTCGGCCCGAGGCTCGTGGACCAGAGTCCGAGATGGGTCCTCGTCAGATGGGTCCTCGTCAGACGGGTCCTTGTCAGACGGGTCCACCTCAGACAGAGCAGTCCTGTGGTCAAGAGAATCAGCTAGGGGTGACAGCGAGGAAGGAGTAGCAGCCTTCCTACCTCTCCCACCGCCATGACCACCTCTAGGACCCCTCTTCGTCTTCCCCCGACCTCTCCCGGCCGAAGAAGAGGTGCCCGCTAGTGGTGTCTACATACTGTCAAGCAGTGCTCTCCGGAGGTGCTGGGGTGGAATGGAAACACCCTTCCCAGCATGCGCCGAGGAAGGAGGCTCGGAGCGCTCTCGACCCACGCCCACCATCTGTCAACACCTGCAATGACAAAGAGTAAACGAAATTAGTACAACATAAACATAATAAAAATTTAAGTGTGTCATCATCATGAACATTATAAAAAATTGAATACCTAATAACATGAACTAATTAATAATATATATGTACATAATAATAATTGAATACACGATGTCGGTGTCAAAACCGGCGGATCTCGGGTAGGGGGTCCCGAACTATGCGTCTAAGGCGGATGGTAATAGGAGGCAGGGGACACGATGTTTTACCCAGGTTCGGGCCCTCTTGATAGAGGTTAAACCCTATGTCCTGCTTGATTGTTCTTGATGATATGAGTATTACAAGAGTAGATCCACCACGAGATCAGAGAGGCTAAACCCTAGAAGCTAGCCTACGGTCTGATTCTCTGTTGTCCTATGGACCAAAATCCTCCAGTTTATATAGACATCGGAGGAGGCTAGGGTTACACAAGGTTGGTTACAAAGGTGGAGATATCCATATCCGTATTGCCAAGCTTTCCTTCCACACCAAGTAGAGTACCATCCGGACACGGGACAAAGTCTTCAATCTTGTATCTTCATAGTCCAACAGTCCGGCCAAAGGATATAGTCCGGCTATCCGGAGACCCCCTAATCCAGGACTCCCTCAGTAGCCCCTGAGCCAGGCTTCAATTATGATGAGTCCGGCGCGCAGTGTTGTCTTTGGCATTGCAAGGCGGGTTCCTCCTCCGAATATACCACAGAAGAGTTTGAATACAAGGATAGTGTCCGACCCTACAAAATAAGTTCCACATACCACCGTAGAGAGAATAATATTTCCACAAATCTAATATGCTGACGCGTTTTGGCAGCATGACATCATGCCACAGCCCGGTAATCATTAGAACCGTTTTTCTTTAACCAGCCCCGCACATAACGCGAGGCGGTTTCTTGACACGTCTTGTCAAAGCAGAGATCGTGTTCCCCTTATCACGGGATTCTCATCAATACGAACGTGGGTAACCCAACCGTGTCTGTTGGTATGACTCCTAGATCTTAGGTAAGTCTCGAACGACCACAAGGAGGACGCCTGATATTCATCCCCTTTATAAAGGGACAAGGCTTTTTCTTTTTCCCTCCTGTGCTCAATCGAATCCTTCCCCCGCCTCGAGTACTAACACCCAAAGCTCAGGTCAGGTGCCTCAGACCTTCAATCATGTCTGGACCCAGCCTTCAAGGCCGGTGGGTGCCTTCCTCCATCACGGAGGAGGACATCAAGAAGTTGAGGGAGGCCAGATATCTGACCGCCCAAATTTCGCATAGGCTGCCCGCCCGAGGGCAGGCCGTCCCTACTCCCGAACCCAACGAGAGCGTTGTGTTCGTCTCCCACTTCCTCCGAGGTCTAGGCCTCGCTCTGGATCCCTTTGTTAGGGGTCTTATGTTCTATTACGGGCTGGATTTTCACGATCTGGCCCCGGATTCCCTTCTTCACATCTCGTCATTTATTGTCATGTGTGAGGCCTTCCTCCGCATTACCCCTCACTTCGGCCTGTGGCTCAAGATCTTCGATGAGAAGCTGAAGATGGTCAAGGGGAAGTACGCAGTGTGCGGAGGTGCTCTAATAAGCAAAATTGTTGACGCTCCATGGCCAAAGGGTTCCTTTCTAGAGGTGTCCGGATTGTGGCAACGGGAGTGGTTTTACGTCACAGCAACCCAAAGTGCCAAATGGGTAGCTGCCCCCACCTTTCGCTTGCCCACCCACCATAACTGATGTCATGGATCAACAGGGGTTGAGCTGGGGTCCAGCCAAGGACGTGCCAATACTGCAGAGCCGTATCCGAGATATCTTCGAGGGAGATTTCAGTTTGGTTATGGTAATGCAAGTTATGCTGGTTCGTCAAGTCCAGCCTTGCAAACGTCGGCCCCTCCGCATGTGGGAATTCAACCCGAAAGGACCGTGCACCATTCAGCATTTTCTCGGCATGACGCACGAGGAGATGTATAAATCGTTCTTCGGACCCCAAATAGAGTGTCCGGACACCACCGAGGACGTGGGCCTGAGCTGCAACCGCCCTGCTTCCCAAGTAAGTAATCCCCTGGCCGAACACACTATCCTTTTGTTTATCATGACATCATTTTGATGAATCGCTCTTTGACCAGGACTGGATAGCAAAGGAGAAGATGATCCAGTGTTCGGCCTCCCTTCCAGAAGGCTTGGACAATCTGGTGCTGGAAAAGATGCTCGAGCCAGCACCTCGTCTAGTGCCCTCAAAGGAAGATGAAGGGGGAATAAAGAGGACAAAAGCGGGCCTCCATCGCTACCTATTCCAATCGAAGGAATGAGCGCCTCCACGAGGGAGGATAACCAAGGGGAAGAATATGACATTCTCCCTTCCCGGGGATGGAAGAGGACTACCTCTGAAGATCCGGAAACTAAGGTTTCCAAACGGGAGAAGAAATTTCCGCCAGAGGGTCCTGCCTCGGAGGGTATTCTTGCCGCACAATGTCCGCGCGGGGATCAGCCCTCTACCGAGCTGTAAGTAGTCAAAAAGTACTTAATAGTGAAGATATCCTATCTTACTTCCGAGGACAATGATCGATGCTTATAAATTGTAGTCCGGATCGCAGCCCTTCTCGACAGAGTTCATCTTCGAGGGATCTTCTTCCGGATATGATGGAGAGCGAAACGCCTCCCCCGGACTCCCCAACTCAAGAAGCGGGTGACCTTGAAGTGTCGTCGCGAAGGGTATCTCCGGATCCACTATTGCCGGAAGATAACCCTTTGGCTGCCCGGCGTCCCCAGTATCCGGCTCCCGAGGAGAGCGACAGCAAGGGTCCGTACAGTTTGCGGTCGGACGTGCTGAAGGATCTTCTGGGGCAAGCTGTCGTCTCGGAAGCACATCGTACGCTAATGGGTACGGTAATTAAAAGGACTTCATCCACTGAAAGAGGTTTGCATGAAGCTTTTATGAGTCTGCTGAAAGGCTTCGAGGTATGTGAAATAATGTATGCCTTTAACGGTACCGTATACGTTAGGTATGCCCATGCAGATAGTAGCCCCTGAGACTCTGATTGTCGTCGAGAATGGCGAGAAACAAAGGATCATAGTCCCAGGTAATAACCAGACCGCCTTTATGTCCAGGTGGTTGAAGCTCCGGTGGCTAGCCGGACTGATCGGTTTGCCGAACTAAAGCGGCAGCTGGATGCGGCAGATGCCGACATCGTGCTTGTCAACAAGCGGCTTGACGAGGCGCAGGGTGAGTGATTTTTCTGGTGATCGTCACATAGTAAGAGCAGCATGATGCCAGCATCTTTAATATGTTGTGACTGCAGATGGAGCTGCCACCGTGGAGACCCTTCGGGCGGAGCTTGCCCGAGCCAAGGAGCAAGCGGTCGAAGAGTTAAGGGCCGAACAGGCCGCGCATTGCGAGAGCAAGGAGAAAATAGCCAAGATGGCTGTAGAATTAAAAGATGCTGCTGACCGTTACCGGCTTCTTGAAGGAGAAGACCAGGCGAAAGCGACGGACCTGGAGAAGGCCCGAGTGCCTGCCAAGGAAGCCTGCTCCAAAATTAGAGCGACGAAGGAGGAGCTGAATCAAGCTGTAGATATCGTGTCTGGGAAGCCCTACTTGTTGCGGACTAAGTTCGGAGATCTGAAGTATGCTCCTCTGGACAGGCTATGGAATTCTGCGGACGAGTACATGGATTTGGCTGCAAGTGCTGCTGATGCAGCCGAGTACTTCAAGGATCAGAAAGGTCCTGAAGTGGAGAAGCTGTTCTGGTCACAGTTTCACGCTCTAGTCCGTCCGCTGCTGCTGAATGGGCGATTGATCAGTTGGGCCGAGCTCCATAGGTTGTCCGGACTTGCCATGAGGTCGGTTGTGGATCACCTGTGGCCGGGAGGGCCAAGGCCGAGTAGCTACTTTAGCTCAGTGCAACAAGTCCTTGAAGCTGTGCCACGCATCGATGCTATAAAGAGATCAGCGTGCATAGAAGGTCCGCGGATGGCCCTAGCCCGTGTCAAAACATACTGGGCGGATATGGAGGCCACCACTGTTGCGGCACAGGGTTCGGTCATAGGCCGAGTGGCTGCCGAGCACTACTTTGAAGAAGACCTTGAAGGCGCTCGCTCGATAGAGGCTCAGTGCTCGAAGAATATTATTTTCCAGTGACGTGTAGTCCCATTGTATAAACAATGTTTTTCTGAATTAATCAAGGCTGTATTTATACTTTTGCCCGAAAGTACTATGATGCCTCATGTGCGGACGTTTGTGTATATATGCATATAACCTGAAAGTTTGCAGTCGTCGGCTTCCGCCCCCACGCATATAATGCGGGGGTGTTCGCAAAAGATGCATATCCACACTTGATCCAACGTCTTGTTCTGTTAAGGAGGTGATAGCGTAGCGAACAAGGCAATCGGACTATATTGCTTTAACACTTTCACTTAGCCATAGGAGTTTGACAATGGGGCTACTATATATCCCCTGGTACTTCTGCGCTCATCCGAATACGGTGCGCCTACGTACATGACCGGGAAACGGCCCTTCGTTAATGCGGAGGAATCCCGAAGATTCCGATTAGTCATCGAGTGGTTGACCAGTCTCTCGCTATATCATGACAGTCTGTTTTCGGCTTTCTCTACTGAGGTGCTCATCCGGATGAACCAGGGCACAATCGCAGTAGTTCTCCAGTGCTACCTTAGCCGATATAACAGAACGTAAGGTACCAAAACGTGGGAGCCGGGCAAACCCAACATTTGACCAAAGACATGATTCGGAGCTGATGCATATAGGGCCAAACTCGCGACGCCTAACACTCCCCAAGGTGTTTGGTCTTTATAACAGATACCGGGCTAAACAATGCCCTTTATAAGAAACCCCATGTGTCCAGGTATGTGCAAAATCCTGGCGTGGCCACATGCCAATAACGCCGGCATCCTTCTCGGTTGTATGGAGTATCCGGAGGATGTGAGCAACAAGAGATAGTAAAAAAGGTTTACGCAGGGCCTTAATCTAAAAAGAAACCTTTGGGCGGGTCCCTGCTGCACGTTTGCGCCTGTGTCCCCGTTGTGCCGTGTCCTGGACGGGTGTAGCACGATTGCAACCTGCAAAAGGAAAGAATTTAGGTGCCGAAAAGAAGAATAAGTTATCAGAATTCCAGAGAAGCCTAGTTGAGCCGGGCTGGCCCTGATTATACGCGGGAAGCCCCTGGTATCATTTTATGAGGGTTTGAAAACCAATCTCATGCATGTATGATGGAACGCCGGACTCGTCTAACCGTGTCCGTGGTCTTGACGACCTGCCATTTTTCTAGTTGGTGAGTCCGCCTAGTGTGCGGCTGTTAGAGCCGCCGCATCCTCTTCCGTACGTGAAGGACGGTTGGTATTTCCGCTAACTGTACTGACGCCTCGTGGACCAGGCATCTTGAGCTTGAGAAAAGCATAATGCGGTATTGCATTAAAATGAGGGAAATCCGCCCTTCCGAGTAGTGCTTGAAAATCACTTCGGAATGGAGCGATGTGAAAAGTTAACGTTTCACTTCGAAACTTATCGGGAGAACCGAATACCACCTATAGTTGTAGAGAGCCCGTACAGTGGGCCTCTTGGCCTGGTATTACTCCCTTGAAGGTAGTATTACTGTGGCTTATTTGTGTCAGGTCTATCCCCATTTTGCGGACTGTGTCTTGATATATCCGATTGAGATCACTGCCGCCGTCCATGAGGACCCTGGTGAAATGGTACCCATTTATTATTGGGTCTAACACCAAGGCCGTCAGTCCTTCGCGTCAGATATGTGTATCGTGATCCCTACGAGCAAAAGTGATCGGGCAGGCCAGCCAGGGGTTGGACCTAGGGGTGACGGGCTCTATGGCACGTGTGTACCGGAGTGCGTGATTTCTTCTGCTCCTTGTCACATGGATCACGTTTACCGCTTTAACCTCCGGTGGGAACTTTTTCTGTCCTCCGGCGTTTAGCTAGCGAGGTTCATCCTCGTCTTCGCTTGGTGTCTCTTCCCCTTTGTGTTCGGCGTTTAGCTTACCGGCCTGCTTGAAGACCCAACATTCTCTGTGGGTATGATTTGCAGGTTTGTCTGGGGTGCCGTGAATCTGACAGAGTTTGTCAAGAATTTTGTTTAGGCCAGATTGTCCTTCTCTGCTGCCTTTGAAAGGCTTTTTCCGCTGACCTGGTCGGGAGCCCCTGAATCCGGCGTTTACCGCCGTATTACCTGGGCTACCTTCTTTATTTCGATGCTTGTTTTTGTTGCGTCTGATTTACCATTGCCATCCCTTACTTCGGATGTGGTTGGGTCGCTGGTGCTGCTACGAGCCAACCAGCTGTCCTCGCCCGCACAAAAGCGGGTCATGAGGTTTGTTAGGGCTGCCATTGTTCTCGGTTTTTCTTGACCGAGGTGTCTGGCGAGCCATTTGTCTTGGACGCTGTGTTTAAAAGTTGCTAAGGCTTTGGCGTACAAATAGTCGACTATTTGGTTCTTCTTGGTGAGGAACATGTTCCAAAGCTTTCGGGCGGACTCTCCGGATTGTTGGATTATATGACTTAAATCGTCAGCATCCGGAGGTCGGACATAAGTCCCTTGAAAATTGGCCCGGAAAGCGTCCTCGAGCTCCACCCAACTTCCAATTGAGTTTTTGTGGAGGATTTTCAGCCAGTGCCTAGCTGGCCCTTTAAGCTTGAGGGGCAAGTATTTAATGGCATGGAGATCGTCTCCATGAGCCATGTGAATATGGAGGATGATGTCCTCTATCTAGACTCCAGGGTCTGTGGTTCCGTCGTACGCCTCTATGTTTACTGGTTTGAATCCTTCTCGGAATTCATGATCCAGCACCTCATCAGTGAAACATAGTGGGTGTGTGGCACCCCTATATTGGGATGCGCCATAGTGTTCGAACGGTTGTTGTATTCGGTGCTGGTTGTGTACTGTAGCGTGCTTCCTAGATCCATAGATAGATCTGGTCGCGCTGGATTTTTGACGCAAGTTCTCACGTAGAACGTGTGTTGAGTTATGCGTGTCTTTGTTAGCCGCTCTATCGCGTTCACAGGGCGGTGGATCCGGCCGATTGGCCGTATCACTTATCAGCTGTATGGGCTCTAAGGCCTCATTGTCGAATTCCAGTAATAGCTTGCGCTTTGGATAGCTATTTGGGTGGTAGCTTCTACCACACTTTGTTACTTTATTCCACTTGCTGTTGAGCATATCTTGTGCGACCTTGAGCCTTTGCTTCTGTTTCTTCAGGATTCTCACTATGGCAGTAAGCCTCATGCGGAGGTTCTCTTGCTCTAAGTCTGTTTCCGGGATGATGGGTGCATCATCGTCCGGACTATTTTCTTCCCTAGATGGGGATTGATGATGCTTATCTTTGGCGTCATCGTGTTCGGACATCGGATCCGTACTATGTTTGTTGTTTGCATCTTGATCGTTTTCTGCCACCGGGGTGGTGCAGTTGTCGTCTTTTCCGGAGTCGCATGGACTATTGTTATCGCTGTTTTTGCTATGGCGGGACTTAGGGTGGCGCCGCTGACATCGGCACTTGGGTTGCTTCTTGGAGGGGTCATCCTCCGCTTTCTCGTCGCCATTGGTTTCGTTGGGGGTGTCCACCATGTACACGTCATGTGATGAAGTAGCGGTCTAGCGCCCTGTGGGCGGCGGTTCCGGTTCGTCTCCGGCTTCATCGTCTGATAACCCATAAGTATAGGGGATCGCAACAGCTTTCGAGGGTAGAGTATTCAACCCAAATTTATTGATTCGACACAAGGGGAGCCAAAGAATATTCTCAAGTATTAGCAGCTGAGTTGTCAATTCAACCACACCTGGAAACTTAGTATTTGCAGCAAAGTGTTTAGTAGCAGAGTAATATGGTAGTGGTGGTAGCAGCAACAAAAGTAAACACAACAAAAGTAATATTTTTGGTGTTTTGTAGTGATTGTAACAGTAGCAGCGGGAAAGTAAATAAGCGTAAACCAGTATATGGAAAACTCGTAGGCACCGGATCAGTGATGGATAATTATGCCGGATGCGGTTCATCATGTAACAGTCATAACATAGGGTGACACAGAACTAGCTCCAATTCATCAATGTAATGTAGGCATGTATTCTGTATATAGTCATACGTGCTTATGGAAAAGAACTTGCATGACATCATTTGTCCTACCCTCCCGTGGCAGCGGGTCCTATTGGAAACTAAGGGATATGAAGGCCTCCTTTTAATAGAGAACCAGAACAAAGCATTAGCACATACTGAATACATGAACTCCTCAAACTATGGTCATCACCGGGAGTGATCGCGATTATTTTCACTTCGGGGTTGCCGGATCATAACACATAGTAGGTGACTATAGACTTGCAAGATAGGATCAAGAACTCACATATATTCATGAAAACATAATAGGTTCAGATTTGAAATCATGGCACTCGGGCCCTAGTGACAAGCATTAAGCATAGCAAAGTCATAGCAACATCAATCTCAGAACATAATGGATACTAGGGATCAAACCCTAACAAAACTAACTCGATTACATGATAAATCTCATCCAACCCATCACCGTCCAGCAAGCCTACGATGGAATTACTCACGCACAGCGGTGAGCATCATGAAATTGGTGATGGAGGATGGTTGATGATGACGACGACGACGAATCCCCCTCTCCGGAGCCCCGAACAGACTCTAGGTAAGCCCTCCCGAGAGGTTTTAGGGCTTGGCGAGGGCTCCGTATCGTAAAACGCGATGATTTCTTCTCCCTGGTTTTTTTCTCTCTGAAAGCAAATATATCGAGTTGGAGTTGGCGTCGGAGGGCATCCAGGGGGCCCACGAGGTAGAGGGCGCGCCCTAGGGGGTGCGCCCCCACCCTCGTGAGAAGGGTGTGGGCCCCCTGGTCTTCATCTTTGGCAAGGATTTTTTATTATTTTTTCTAAGATGTTCCGTTAAGTTTCAGGTCATTCCGAGAATATTTGTTTTCTGCACATAAAACAACACCATGGTAATTCTGCTGAAAACAGCGTCAGTCCGGGTTAGTTCCATTCAAATCATACAAGTTAGAGTCCAAAACAAGGGCAAAAGTGTTTGGAAAAGTAGATACGACGGAGACGTATCAACTCCCCCAAGCTTAAACCCTTGCTTGTCCTCAAGCAATTCAGTTGACAAACTGAAAGAAAGAAAAACTTTTACAAACTCCGTTTGCTCTTGTTAATGTAACTATGTCAAGCCAGCATTCAAGTTTTCAGCATAGATCATAACTAACCATATTTGCAATAATTCTCAGGTCTCGTAATTACTCATATCAATAGCATAATCAACTAGCAAGTCATAATAATAAATCTCAGATGACAACACTTTCTCAAAACAATCATAATATGAAATAACAAGATGGTATCTCGCTAGCCCTTTCTGAGACCGCAAAACATAAATGTAGAGCACCTTTAAAGATCAAGGACTGACTAGACATTGTAATTCATGGTAAAAGAGATCCAATCATAGTCATACCCAATATAAATTAACAGTGATGAATGCAAATGACAGTTGTGCTCTCCAGCTAGTGCTTTTTAATAAGAGGGTGATGACTCAACATAAAAGTAAATGGATAGGCCCTTCGCAGAGGGAAGCAGGGATTTGTATAGGTGCCAGAGCTCGGTTTTGGAATGGAGATAAATTGTATTTTGAGCGGTATACTTTCATTGTCAACGTAACAACTAAGAGATGACGATATCTTCCATGCTAAGCACATTATAGGCGGTTCCCAAACAGAATGGTAAAGTTTATACTCCCCTCCACCAACAAGCATCAATCCATGGCTAGCTCGAAACAACGAGTGCCTCCAACATACATCAGGTCCCAGGGGGAGTTTTGTTTGCAATTAATTTTGATTTAGTTTGCATAAAGCATGGGACTGGGCATCCCGCTGACCAGCCATTTTCTCGTGAGTGAGGAGCGGAGTCCACTCCTCTTGAGAATAACCCGCCTAACACGGAAGATAAGGACAACCTTGGTTGATACATGAGCTATTCGAGCATACAAAACAGAATATTTATTTGAAGGTTTAGAGTTGCGCACATACAAATTTACTTGGAACGGCAGGTAGATACCGCATATAGGAAGGTATAGTGGACTCATCTGGAATAACTTTGGGGTTTGAGGGATTGGATGCACAAGCAGTATTCTCGCTTAGTACAGGTGAAGGCTAGCAAAAGACTGGGAAGCGACCAACTAGAGAGCGACAACAGCCATGTACATGCATTAAAATTAATAAACATTGGATGCAAGCATGAGTAGGATATAATCCACCATGAACATAAATATCGTGAAGGCTATGTTGATTTGTTTCAACTACATGCGTGAACATGTGCCAAGTCAAGTCACTTAAATCATTCAAAGGAGGATACCACCCCATCATACCACATCATAATCATCTCAATAGCATGTTGGCACACAAGGTAAATCATTATAATTCATAGCTAATCAAGCATGGCACAAGAAACTATGATCTCTAATTATCATTGCAAACATGTTTATTCATAATAAGCTGAATCAAGAACGAGGGACTCATCATATTTACAAAAACAAAAGAGGTCAAGTTCATACCAGCTTTTCTCATCTCAGTCAGTCCATCACATATCATCATCATTGCCTTTCACTTGCACTACCGAACGATGTGAATAATAATAAGAGTGTACGTGCATTGGACTAAGCTGGAATCTGCGAGCATTCAATAAACAAGAGAAGACAAGGCAATATGGGCTCTTGGTTAAATCAACAATAATGCATATAAGAGCCACTTCAACAATTTAATTATGGTCTTCTCCTACTGACCCCCAAATAAAAGAAAAGAAATAAAACTATTTACACAGGAAAGCTCCCAACAAGCAGAAGAAGAACGGGAAATATTTTTGGGTTTTCTTTTTAATTATTACTACTACAGCAGAAAAATAAACTACTACTAATTTTTTTTGGTTTTTCTTAAGGTTTAACAAACACACAAGAAGAAAGCAGGAAAAAGAAAATAAACTAGCATGGATATTATAGTGAAAAAGTATGAGCACCGACATCTAGTAATGAGTGTGTGTGCACATAGATGTAATGTCGGTGAGAAATACGTACTCCCCCAAGCTTAGGCTTTTGGCCTAAGTTGGTCTATGGCCACGGCTGGCCTGGCGGATATCCATAATAATAGTTGTTGGGGTCGTACTGTGATGAGGAAGAATAGTTGGGATCATACTGATGTGCAGCGGTTATCGCCTGCTGAGCTGCAGCGTGGAGTCGAGCTGCCTCCGCTCTCCTCCCATACTCTTCTACCTCCTCTCTGGTAATAACATATCTTCTTTTTGTCTGTGAATCAAAGAAGGCAGGAGCAGGGAGAGTAATACGGAAAAGACGTCATTTATCAAAAATTAAACGATATAAGAGAGGTGATTCAGGCCTCTCGACAAACTGGTGCGAAGCCATAGAGTCATAATCTAAATATGCAGGAGGCAACTCCGTATCTCCCTCACGAATGCCTATCTCAAGAAAATGAGCTAAGCGGGTTGCATAAATTCCTCCAAAGAAATCTCCATTATTTCTATTATGATGCAACCTACGAGCTACAATGGCTCCCATATGATAAGATTGGTCTCCTAACACAGTAGTCCTAAGAATGCTAAGATCAGGGACACACATGTGACATGCTTCATCCTTAGCATTTATGCATCTACCGATGAAGAGAGCAAAATAATGTATGGCAGGAAAGTGAATGCTCCCTATGGTAGCCTGCGTTATATCTCTAGATTCCCCTACAGTTATACTAGCAAGGAAGTTTCTAAATTCAGATTTAGGGGGATCCCTAATACTGCCCCATGATGGAAGTTTGCATGCAAGAGTGAAATCCTCTAGGTCCATGGTATAAGATTTGTCATAAAGATCAAACATGACTGAAGGAGAATTACGCGAAGATGAATACTCAAACCTCCTCACAAATGAACTTGTGAGATCATGATACTGGGGGAATTTGTTAGCCTCAAAATCCTCAAAGCCGGCATTGCGCAAATATGATTTGAATTCTTCTTTAATTCCCGCACGGTCCATAAAATTTTCCGACGGCCATTCGCAAGGCCGTACTGGAGCGTCTCTTGGTGGATCCTCGTCAGCATCGCGCATAGCAATCCTGGGTCCTTTCTTCTTAGAGGAACCACCTTGGAACATCTTCCTAAGCATATTGTTTTTCTCTAAAAGATTCTGAAATTTATAGTAACTTCAAAGAAAAGTGAACCAACTTCAATATTATTGATAGCAACTACTCCTACAAGTGCCTACAGCCTAAATCAAGCATTAGAACTACTTGGAACCATATAAATTTGACATGAAAGCTCAAGAACATGGTCACCTATGCAGCACAAATTTGCAAAGAATAAAGCACTAGAACAAAAAATAATTGGACCAATGGAGGAGTCACATACCAAGGAACAATCTCCCCAAGCAGTTTTGCGAGAGGTGCTTTGAGCAAGGAGATCGAAAATCACAGCAAAAGTGGCTAGAACTCGTGCTTTAGTTGGTTTTTCAGGTTTGTGTGAGACAGAGGAAGAAGATGGGTGCTGGGATAAGTGGAGGAGGGCCACCGTGGGACCACGAGGCAGGAGGGCGCGCCCTAGAGGGGGTGCGCGCCCACCACCCTCGTGGCCAGGTGGCAGCTCCTCCCACGGTAATTTTTGCACAGTAATCCTGAAATATTCCCGAAAAACTCATATTAAATTGGCATGTCATTCTGAGGACTTTTATTTTCGGGATATTTTTATATTGCACGGATAAGTCAGGAAACAGACAGAAAAATACTATTTTTACATTATTTAATATAAATAACAGAAAGTAAAAGTGGGGTACAGAAGTTTGTGCTTCTAGTTTCATCCATCTCATGCTCATAAAAAAGAATCCACTAACAAGGTTGATCAAGTCTTGTTAACAAACTCATTTCGATAATCATGAAACCGGAGAAATTTCGAATAACACTAAGTTACCTCAACGGGGATATGCACATCCCCAATAATAAGAATATCATATTTCTTCTTGACAGTAGGAAGAGGAAATTCAAAACCTCCAAATATAATCGATGGAATTTTTCCTATAGAGTTGATACTATGAACTTGAGGTTGTTTCCTCAGAAAGTGTACCGTATGCTCATTACCATTAACATGAAAAGTGACATTGCCTTTGTTGCAATCAATAACAGCCCATGTAGTATTAAGAAAAGGTCTTCCAAGAATAATAGACATACTATCATCCTCGGGAATATCAAGAATAACAAAGTCCGTTAAAATAGTAACGTTTGCAAGCACAACAGGCACATCCTCACAAATGCCGACATGTATAGTAGTTGATTTATAAGCCATTTGCAAAGATATTTCAGTAGGTGTCAACTTATTCAAGTCCAGTCTACGATATAAAGAGAGAGGCATAACACTAACACCGGCTCCAAGAGCACATAAAGCAGTTTTAATATAATTCCTTTTAATGGAGCAAGGTATAGTAGGTACTCCGGGGTCTCCAAGTTTCTTTGGTATTCCACCCTTAAAAGTATAATTAGCAAGCATGGTGGAAATCTCAGCTTCCGGTATCTTTCTTTTATTAGTAATGATATCCTTCATATATTTAGCATAAGGATTTGTTTTGAGCACATCAGTTAATCTCATACGCAAAAAGATAGGCCTAATCATTTCAGCAAATCGCTCAAAATCCTCATCATCCTTTTTCTTGGATGGTTTCGGAGGAAAAGGCATGGGTTTCTGAACCCAAGGTTCCCTTTCTTTACCATGTTTCCTAGCAACAAAGTCTCTTTTACCATAACGTTGATTCTTTGATTGTGGGTTATCAAGATCAACAGCAGGTTCAATTTATACATCATTATCATTACTAGGTTGAGCATCATCATGAACATCATTATTAATATTTTCATTAGCTTCATGTTCATTACTAGATTGTACTTCCGCATCAAACATAGAAATATCATTTGGATTATCAGGTGGTTTAGCAATAAGTTCACTAGAAGTTTGCACAGTTCTATCATTTTTCTTCTTCTTCTTTTTAGAAGAACTAGGAACATCAATATTATTTCTTTGAGAATTTTGCTCGATTCTCTTAGGGTGGCCTTCAGGATACAAAGGTTCCTGAGTCACCCTACCAGTTCTAGTAGCCACTCTAACAGCATAATCATTTTTCTTACTATTCATTTCATCAAGCACTTCTTTTTGAGCCTTAAGTACTTGTTCTACTTGAGTGGTAACCATAGAAGCATGTTTGCTAACAAGTTTAAGTTCACCTTTAATATTAGCCATATAATCACCCAAGCGTTTAATCATATAAGCATTTTCTTTTAATTGTCTACCAAAATAAGCATTGAAGTCATCTTGCTTAAACATAAAGTTATGGAACTCATCCAAGCACTGACTAGAAATTTTAGTAGGAGGAACTTCAGCTTTATCGTATCTATAGAGAGAATTTACCTTTACTACCTGTGTCGGGATATCGGGATCAGGAGGTTCTTCAGTAAATAAAGAATTGAGATCATATGTTTCTTCAACAGGCGGTGAATTAAGACCATGTATTTCTTCAATAGGAGGTAAATTCTTAACGTCTTCAGCTTTAATACCTTTTTATTTCATAGATTTCTTTGCCTCTTGCATATCTTCGGGACTGAGAAATAGAACACCTCTCTTCTTCGGAGTTGGTTTAGGAATAGGCTCAGTAATTGGAGCAGGTGTTGGCTCAGGAGCTGGCTTAGGAGGTGCCCAATTATTTTCATTTGTCAACATATTATTCAATAGAATTTCAGCTTCATCCGGTGTTCTTTCCCTGAAAAGAGAACCAGCACAACTATCCAAGTAATCTCTGGAAGCATCATTTAGTCCATTATAAAAGATATCAAGTATTTCAGGTTTCTTAAGAGGATGATCAGGCAAAGCATTAAGTAACTTGAGAAGCCTCCCCCAAGCTTGTGGGAGACTCTCTTCTTTAATTTGCACAAAGTTGTATATTTCCCTCAAAGCAACTTGTTTCTTATGAGTAGGGAAATATTTAGCAGAGAAGTAATAAATCATATCCTGGGGACTACGCACACAACCAGGATCAAGAGAATTAAACCATATCTTAGCATCACCCTTTAATGAGAACAGAAATATTTGGAGTATATAAAAGTAACGCGATCTCTCATCATTAGTGAACAGGGCAGCTATATCATTTAACTTAGTAAGATGTGCCACAATAGTTTCATATTCATAGCCATAAAACGGATCAGATTCAACCAAAGTAATTATATCAGGATCAACAGAGAATTCATAATCCTTATGAGGAACACATATAGGTGAAGTAGCAAAAGCAGGGTCTGGTTTCATTTTATCTCTACGTGATTCTTTGTTCCATTTAACTAATAACCTCTTAAGCTCATATCTATCTTTGCAAACAAAAATAGCGGCAGAAGATTCCATATCAAAAAGATAGCCCTCAGGAATAACAGGCATATTTTCATCATCACTATCATCATCGTATTCAGATTCAATAATTTATTTTTCTCTAGCCCTAGCAATTTGTTCATCAATAAATTCACCAAGGGGCACAGTAGTATCAGGCATAGAAGCAGTTTCATCATAAGTATCATGCATAGCAGAACTGGCATCATCAATAACATGCGACATATCAGAACGAATAGTAGAAGCAGGTGTAGGTGTCGCAAACTTACTCATAACAGAAGGTGAATCAAGTGCAGAGCTAGATGGCAGTTCCTTACCTCCCCTCGTAGTTGAGGGATAGATCTTGGTTTTTGGATCTCTCAAGTTCTTCATAGTGTCTAGCAGATATAAATCCCAAGTGACTCAAAGAATAGAGCTATGCTCCCCGGCAACGGCGCCAGAAATTAGTCTTGATAACCCACAAGTATAGGGGATCGCAACAGCTTTCAAGGGTAGAGTATTCAACCCAAATTTATTGATTCGACACAAGGGGAGCCAAAGAATATTCTCAAGTATTAGCAGCTGAGTTGTCAATTCAACCACACCTGGAAACTTAGTATCTGCAGCAAAGTGTTTAGTAGCAAAGTAATATGATAGTGGTGGTAGCAGCAACAAAAGTAAAGACAGCAAAAGTAATGTTTTTGGTATTTTGTAGTGATTGTAACAGTAGCAGCGGGAAAGTAAATAAGCATAAACCAGTATATGGAAAACTCGTAGGCACCGGATTAGTGATGGATAATTATGTCGGATGCGGTTCATCATGTAACAGTCATAACATAGGGTGACACAGAACTAGCTCCAATTCATCAATGTAATGTAGGCATGTATTCTGTATATAGTCATACGTGCTTACGCAAAAGAACCTACATGACATCTTTTGTCCTACCCTCCCGTGGCAGTGGGGTCCTATTGGAAACTAAGGGATATTAAGGCCTCCTTTTAATAGAGAACCGGAACAAAGCATTAGCACATAGTGAATACATGAACTCCTCAAACTATGGTCATCACCGGGAGTGTTCCCGATTATTGTCACTTCGGGGTTGCCGGATCATAATACATAGTAGGTGACTATAGACTTGCAAGATAAGATCAAGAACTCACATATATTCATGAAAACATAATAGGTTCAGATCTGAAATCATGGCACTCGGGCCCTAGTGACAAGCATTAAGCATAGCAAAGTCATAGCAACATCAATCTCAGAACATAATGGATACTAGGGATCAAACCCTAACAAAATTAACTCGATTACATGATAAATCTCATCCAACCCATCACCGTCCAGCAAGCCTACGATGGAATTACTCACGCACGGCGGTGAGCATCATGAAATTGGTGATGGAGGATGGTTGATGATGACGACGGTGATGAATCCCCCTCTCTGAAGCCCCGAACGGACTCCAGATCAGCCCTCCCGAGAGGTTTTAGGGCTTGGCGGCGGCTCCGTATCGTAAAACGCGATGATTTCTTCTCCCTGATTTTTTCTCTCCGAACGCAAATATATAGAGTTGGAGTTGGCGTCGAAGGGCATCCAGGGGGCCCACGAGGTAGGGGGCGCGCCCTAGAGGGGGGCGTGCCCCCCACCCTCATGAGAAGGGTGTGGGCCCCCTAGTCTTCATCTTTGGCAAGGATTTTTTTATTATTTTTTCTAAGATGTTCCGTGAAGTTTCAGGTCATTCCGAGAATATTTGTTTTCCGCACATAAAACAACACCATGGCAATTTTGCTGAAAACAGCGTCAATCCGGGTTAGTTACATTCAGATCATACAAGTTAGAGTCCAAAACAAGGGCAAAAGTGTTTGGAAAAGTAGATACGACGGAGACGTATCATCGTCCATACCATCGAAGTCCTCGGAGCCGAAGTCGAGCATGTCGGTTAAGTCTTTGACAGTGGCTACTAAGTGGGTGGTGTGTGGGAGGCGAATTTCTTCGTCGTCCGCATCCCTTTCTAGCCGGACATAGTTCGCCCAAGGTTCTCCTGACAGGGAGAGAGACCTTATTGAATTTAGCACATCTCCAAAAGGTGAGTGCTAAAACATATCCGCGGAGGTGATCTCCATGATCGGTGCCCAGTCGGACTCGACGGGCGTGGATACGAGCGGCTCGGAGTTCGTGACCAAAGATGAATCGAGTGATTCGGTAACACGGCTCTTGTAAGGGGTGAAGTCAGTATCCGGCTCTATCGCCGCTGAGAGTGCGGCGTCCATGGTGGGGTCCATCCCTCCGCTCTCGGATGGCGCGACTTGCTCCGGATTGAAGGACGGAGTAGCTGCGGATGTGATCTCCTGAATACTGGCCGATGGCAGAGTTACATCATGCTCGTCAAGACTGTTCGGCGCGTCCGACATGGGCTCGAATCCTTCAAAGATCAAGTCTCCGCGGATGTCGGCCGTGTAGTTCAAGTTTCCAAATCTGACCTTGTTGGGGATATCACTACTCGGCGTAAACCGGCCTATCTGGGCCGGGTTAACTTCGTCAGTAGGTAACTATGTTAAAGCCCAAGAAGGCAGATGAGGGCTCAAGGCCCATAGTCGGTTCAAGCCCTGTAGCCGTAAACCGGCGTTGGTATGTAACTTGTATTATAAGTTAGGAATAAGTAGAGACCAAACCGGACACACCTATGAGCCGGTATTGGGACTCTGTGAACTGACGGGCGTCACCCGTGTATATAAGGGGACGACCCGGCGGCCGTTCAGAAGAACAGACAACAACTCAAGACTTAGGCGAAGCTTGTTTGCTCCCTAGTCATCGAAACCCCATCAATTCCATCACAACTAGACGTAGGCTTTTACCTTCATCGAAGGGGCCGAACTAGTATAAACTCTCTTGCGTCCCTGTGTCCGCTTTAACCCCTTCAAGCTAACCCACTGCGATGGCTCCATGACTAAGTCCTTTCACGAGGACATTTGCCGTGACAAAACCACGACAGTTGGCGCCCATCGTGGGGCTATCGCACGATGGTTTCAAGTTCTTGGAGGGTCGCTTTGAAGGACTCGAGGGCTACGCTGTGGGCCGGATGACTAAGAGTCGTTGCGGCAAGCTCTACATTGATGATGTAGGCTGGGGCCCCAAGGCCGGCTCAATTGAGTACGGGTATCGGGTCCCCTTTGGTGGCATACACGTTTTTATCGGCAAGATCGGTGAACCGGGCCCTAAGCCGGACATCTGCACCGACCTCGTCGAAACGGCTCAGCGTGCGCGGTCCGCCCGGGTTAAACCGGCCATGAAGCATGCCTTCGTGGGAGTCATCCATGGAGGAAGTTATGAGGATGGATCGGAATCTCGCGGCGAGACCGTCGTTTATTCCGACGACGAGTCATCAACCGGAGAAACCGAATCTCTATATTAGCTACCAGATGGCCAGATTGGGGGCTGTTCCGATGGCGACAGTATTCCGGACCCCTCTGATCTACCCAACCGAGTTGGAATATTCATGGCCGGCACACAAGCAGCACTTCATTCTTCGACCGCTGCGCCAATAAACTCCGGTTCAGTAGCGGCGACAGCTACCGGGACAGGAAGCTCTGTACGCCCGCCGGCTCAAGTTCTATCAGATCTATTTGATGCATTGGCTGTGCTTATGGCAAAAGCTAACCCGGCAGATCAGGACGTCCACAACGTGGAGATTACAAAGGTGAAGGAACAGATCACCCAGGCCAAGGTGGACCTGGCGGCTGAGAATGCCAGGATGGCCGCAGAGCGGGCCGCTTTAGACGCACAAGCCTACAGGCTCATGTTGGACCAGAACGCGTCGCATGAAGTCATGAAGAGGAAGTACCGATCTGGTCTGCCTTTGGTTTTCGAGGCCAGAGACCTTTTCAACACCCCGGGAGCAGGAACCAGTGATCCGCTGGAGGTAAATCGGACGGAAGCTCCTGGGACCGGCGCGCCGGTTCATCCCCGTCTGATGGATCTGCCTCGTCAAAACACTGTTATACCTTAGGTTGTTTCAACACCTCCGGGTCACTACTCCAACCCGATGGACAATCTCGTTGCCGCTACTGCATGACTGGAGGCCATTCCAATTGAAGGTGACTCGCCGCAGGCGGTAGAGACGCGATGGGTCAAGGAGCTTCTTAGGACAGCTTTGGTCCAACAGGAAGCATACTCGTACAGCCGCGACCGGATCCACTCGACCCCTCGTCCAAGCCGGAGCTATAGTAGGCGTATGGATGAACTGGCCGTGTCAAGTAATGAACGACGGGGAGCACCCCGCGGTAACAACCCGGCAGGTGGTGCTGATAACGCTCAGGAAGTGGTGGACCAGGCCCGAGCGCGCAGGGAGGCCGAGTTAGCCACACAGTATCAGGCTCGGCAGCTTACGCCGGTTCTTCCAACTATCTCGGTCGAACCTGGTGTTACTTCTAGTTCTTTGGGGGTGCCTTGCCTTGTCCCCGCTTTACGCAATGTGCGCCTGCCTAAGGATTTCAAGGGCCCGCGCAAGGTACCAAATTACACGGTGGATCAACCCCCAGAGACATGGGTGGAGAGCTATGAGATGGCCATGGAGATGCTTGATGTGGATGATGCGGCATGTGCGAAGTACTTCACCATGATGCTTGAAGGAACGTCCCACACTTGGTTAAAAAGCTTACCGGCCAATTCTATCAGTTCATGGGCCCAATTACGAGCCCGGTTTATCAGTAACTTCAAAGATACATGTAAGCAGCCTATGTCGATAGTGGACTTAGCTGCCTGTGTCCAGGCGGAAGGAGAATCGACGACTCATTGGGTGCGCCGGGTCTCGCAGGTTCTGCATTCATCAGACCGAGGAGCTGAAGTATTATAAGGACAATGTTGATCCGGCGGACATGACTCCACTAAAGAAGCCAACTACGGAGCATGATCCGGACCTGAAGTTCAAATCGGCAGCTGAAACTAAGCTTGTTGACTTCGTGCCTGGTGATTTGTCCAAGCAGTTCAGCATCAGTGCCAACTTGGATCAGAAATAGGAAAGCGCGCTCATCGAGTTCATCCGTGAGAATCGGGACATTTTTGCATGGAAGCCCTCTGACATGCCAGGTGTACCGAGGCAACTCGCTGAGCACACCCTTAATGTGGATCCTAAATACAAACCGGTGAAACAGTTCCTCCGCCGGTTTAACGAAGAAAGATACAAGGCGATTGGAGAAGAGGTAGCCAGGCTCTTAGCAGCTGGCTTTATTATTGAAGTATTCCACCCTGAGTGGCTTGCCAATCCGGTGCTAGTCCTTAAGAAAAACGGCACCTGGCGCATGTGTGTGGATTACACAGATCTTAATAAGGCTTGTCCAGCAGATCCTTTTGCCCTCCCCCGTATTGATCAAATTATTAATGCTACGGCGGGTTGTGAGTGTTTGAGTTTTTTGGATGCATATTCTGGCTATCATCAGATCAAAATGGCAGTTAAGGACCAGGAGAAGACGGCATTCATAACTCCCTTTGGAGCCTTCTGCTATGTGTCTATGCCCTTTGGGCTCAAGAGTGCATAGGAAACTTATCAACGGTGTGTACAAAATTGTCTTCACAAGCAGATTGGCCGTAATGTACATGCTTACGTGGATGATATCGTGGTTAAGTCAAGGGAGAAGGAGACTCTGGTTGATGACTTCAAGGAAACCTTTGATAATCTGAGGACGTACAAGATGATGCTTAATCTGGCCAAGTGTGTCTTTGGTGTACCGGCAGGCAAGTTATTGGGTTTTCTGGTGTCCAATAGGGGAATCGAGGCTAATCCGGAGAAGATCACAGCCATCACCTCCCTGGCTAAACCGAAGTGTATCAACGATGTCCAACGCCTGGCAGGCCGGATTGCCGCGTTAAGCCGGTTTATCAGCCGCCTTGGTGAGAAGGCAATCCCTTTGTATCAGATGTTGAAGAAGACGGATCAATTCGTCTGGAGTTCTGCTGCTGACAAAGCATTTGAGGACTTAAAGCAGCAATTGGCCAATCCGCCTATGCTCGCCGCTCCCATGGACAAGGAGCCGTTGCTGCCATATGTTGCTGCTAATGCTCGTGCGGTCAGTGTGGCTATTGTGGTGGAACGAAAAGATGCAGGCAAGGAGCATCTGGTTCAACGTCCGGTCTATTATATCAGCGAGGTACTCATTGAGTCCAAGCAAAGGTATCCGCATTGGCAGAAGCTGGTATATGGAGTTTTTATGGCAAGCCGGAAGCTCAAGCAATACTTCCAAGGGCACCCCATTACGGTGGTCAGTTCTGCTCCCTTGGGGGATATCATCCAGAACCGGGAAGCGACTGGCCGGATTGCCAGGTGGGCTATAGAGCTTGGGCCGCATGGGTTGAAGTATGTGCCTCGGACGGCGGTTAAGTCTCAAGCACTTGTTGATTTCATCAATGATTGGACGGAACTGCAAGCACCTGAAGAAAAGCCGGATCACACATATTGGACCATCCATTTCGACGGATCCAGGCAATTGGAAGGCTCGGGGGCTGGAGTCATATTAACTTCCCCACGAGGTGATAAGTTTTGTTACGTTCTCTGCTTAATGTTCCCTTGTACTAACAATGCAGCTGAGTATGAAGCCTTGCTCCATGGTCTCCGGATGGCTAAGGAGATGAATCTAAGTCGAGTTAAATGCTTTGGTGACTCGGACCTCGTGGCTCAACAAGTATCTGGCACTTGGGATTCCAAGGACCCACTCATGGCAACATATCATCGTGAGGTGGATATTGTTGCAGGTCACTTTAAAGGCTATCAGGTGGACCACGTGGACCGACGAAAGAATGAAGCGGCGGACGCTTTAAGCCGGCTGGGCTCTCAGCGCAAACCGGTCCCGCCCAATGTTTTTCTAGATGTGCTGCACAACCCGTCGGTCAAGCTCCCTGGTGAAGCGGGTTTGGCTATTCCTGATCCGGAAGCTCAATTGGTAGCAGCTCTTCATGTCATTCCGGATTGGACGCTTCATTACCTGGCGTACATGAACCGGGGCGAATTACCAGAGGATGAGACTCTGGCCCGACAGATAATCCGGCGGTCCAAGTCCATGACTATTGTCAATGGCGAGTTGCATCATTGCAGTGTACCAGGGGCGTTTCAACGTTGTGTGTCTCTTGAAGAAGGCTGTGAAATTTTGCGTGAGATCCACGAAGGAGATTGTGGTCACCACGCCGGTTCAAAATCTTTGGTGGCTAAAGCGTTTCGCCATGGCTTCTATTGGTTAACTGCTCATGCTGATGCGGAGGATCTGGTTAGACGATGTGACGGTTACCAAAAGTTTTCAAGACGTGCTCATGTGGCGGCTCAAGAATTGAGAATGATTCCAATTACTTGGCCGTTTGCGACTTGGGGGCTGGATATGGTTGGGCCTTTCAAAAGGTCCAAATATAAGAAGACCCACCTCCTGGTGGCGGTTGACAAGTTTACAAAGTGGGTGCAGGCAGAACCTGTTAGCAAGTGTTATGCGGCCATGGCGGTTTAGTTCATCAAAAAAGTGATTTTCCGGTTTGGCTTTCCACACAGTATCATCACACATAATGGTACCAATTTGTCCAAGGGTGCCATGAAGGAGTTCTGCGAACGGGAGCACATCCGGCTTGACGTTTCATCAGTGGCACACCCACAGTCCAATGGTCAAGCAGAAAGGGCTAATCAAGACATCTTGAGAGGCATCAAGCCCCGGCTTATGGTTCCTTTGCAGAGAACAACGGGTTGTTGGGTAGAAGAGTTACCATCTGTGTTATGGAGTATCAATACTACACCCAACAGATCAACAGGATACACACCGTTCTTCATGGTCTACGGAGCGGAGGCGGTTCTTCCCAGTGATATCCGTCATGACTCACCTCGTTTGGCGGCTTATGTTGAAGCTGAAAACAAGACAGCACGGCAAGACGCTTTGGACCTGTTGGATGAAGAACGTGACATAGCAGCCGCCCGCTTGGCGATTTACCAACAGGATCTTCGTCGTTATCACAGTCGCCGAGTCAGAACCAGAACCTTTCAGGAAGGAGATTTGGTGCTTCGGCTCATCCAAGATCAGACTAATATGCATAAGCTATCCCCACCTTGGGAGGGACCTTTCGTGGTCAGCAAGAATCTGCACAACGGGTCATACTATCTGATCGATATTCGAGAGCATAAAGACTCACGTACATCAGAGGAGGAGACCAACAGGCCGTGGAACATAGCTCATCTTTGGCCTTACTATACCTGAGCCATTGGCTCTACTTATGTACATATTACGATGATGTATATATATGATTAAATATAATAAACTGGAACCTCGGCTAAAGCGGGGTCTCTGTTCTTTTACATCATGTGTGGTTACACGGAGTTGTTCTAAAGCGGCCTCCGGTTTACCCCTTGAGTTAGCTTTTCAAAGCATCATGTTATATCACTTGGGGGCTTGGTCGTGTCCGAACCAATGCAACACCTCTTGATAGGCGAGAGACACCAGATCACTTGGGGACTTGGTCACGTCTGAACCAGTCACGCCTCTTGATCGGCCTAAGGCCATAGAATCACTTGGGGGCTTGGTCGAACCCGAACCATTGCCATGCCTCTTGATCGGCATAAATGCCACGGTTTCATTTGGGGACCTGGCTGACTTGAACCACAGCTACACCTATCGGGAGCTTGGTCGTGTCCGACCATGGTAACGCCATCTGATCGGCTCAAATAAAGCCTCTTTTTGTAAACGGTTTTATCATTGCCTTTGCTTCACATTTTTTATTGATAGATATTTCTTTTTGTTGTGTTTTTTAAACCGACAAAGTTTTAAGCCGGTTCAAACTGTCAATTGACGGAACACGGTCCATTTTTTATCGGGAGACTATTTGCCCGGTTTGATTTTTTATTAACATCCTATTACGGAGTAACACAGTGTTTTGTTAAAACCCGACATGGTTTACATGGTAAACCGGCATGATATATATACAGGAGCTACTATCTCCTCCAACAGTGTGGGTTTATAAACCTCCGCTTCAAGATTGGCCAAGCCAACTTCATGCCCAACGATGGCAGGTATTATGTATCCCAAAGATTTGATCATATGCTTAAATTTCAGATATTTTGGTTTCATATATGCATACATCATACTCCGCCTGACGGTACAACCGCGGTGGCACTTTAAGATTTTTTGTATTGCAGAAAATACTTTGGAAAGTTCATCACCCAAAGGAAGAACAAGTTGCAGTAATTATGCACGAAGGCATATCAAAATCAAGAGTATCGGCTAGCCTATTACAAGGCAACACGGTGCCCAAAATAAGATCATTGTTTTTTTCGCAAAGGAGAAGCAGTTTAAACCGGCTTCCGATTCAAGCTTGGTCACCAGCCTGGCCTGATGGTTGCGGGTCATCCCGCGCCGCTTCAACTTCAGCTTCTCTACCCAACAGCTGGAAATCAACAGTTGTCCAGTCGATCCCCATTAATGCTCGAAAGACAGCTTCATCATGGATCAGCAACGACGGTTCAATATCGGGAGCATAAGTATGCTTACGGATTGGAGGGATAAGATTTTCCGCTTCAGGAATTGGTGCAGCTACTCGCTTGTTTTGGTTGTCATATTGGGCTTTATAATGAGACAAGTCTGCTTCTTCAACCAATTGACAAGCTAGCGGACGCACCTCCCGGTTTATTGCTCACAGATCTGCTTCACTAAACTCTGACCCGTCTTCCTTCAAGCTGGGATAGCCCTGAGCCGCTTCAACAGGATCAAAATCCGGCACCCAAGCTTTTGCCTGGATTAAGGCATTGATCGCACCGGTTCGAGCAGCAGATTTCTTTATCTCTTCAACCTGGGCAGGAAGCATCGACAGTCTCTTCAGAGTATACTGTATCAAAGTGGGCGCCGGATTGTTGTGGGATGCAGTACAGATGATCCGCTGTGCACCAGTGTACAGCTGTTCGATCAATGTGTAGGCGGCTTTCAATTTCTTCCGCACATCTGACCCCAAGTGACCAATGCGTGTCCCTGAAATATTACAAGGGGTTAACAAACCGGCAGCTCTATAAGACGGCCGAATCAATCCAGAAATCAAACCAGCTTACCAAAGATAGCAGCGATCATGGCATGCACATGCCGCTTTATGCTGGTCAGTTCGTCCACCACCGGTTTCAGTGCAGCCTCGACATCTTCTGCTCGTTTGGTTAAAGCGGATTTTTCAGTGGCCCAATCCGCCCGCTCTTTCTTGAAGCCCTCCTTAAGCTGTTCCATGGCGCTTAAAGCACTGGTTAATTCCTCTTTTGCTTTGGAGGTTTCAGCTTGTTGGGACTTCATATTTTCTTGGAGATCGGCGACTTGGTTTTCTTTTGTCTTCAGCTCAGCCTGCATAGAGACAGTTATATGATTCAGCAAGCAGTGCAAGAATTGAAGCACCAACCACATAACAAGTTATGCACTTGGCCCTTGGGGGCTAATGTATATTTGATCTTAATCTTTCAATAGATTCTAAAGTCCCAAGATCGATACAAGTATTCAACTTGGCACTTGGGGGCTAATGGCTATTTGCTCAAATAAAGATAACAATTACTTAAAGTCCCGGTTTAACTACGCTAAGTTGAACCGGCCCTTGGGGGCTACATCAGCGAATTCCGAAGTATTGAGATTTATATTAGCAAGTCCCGATTTGAATGAAGATTCTAAACCGGCCCTTGGGGGCTAGGAGACTTAACAAGATTGAAATACCCAAGAAGGGGAAAGCACATGGAAGTTACCTCAAATTTCTCTTTCTTCATATTCACCAGACCAGCTTCATAATCATGGCTGGTATACAGCCGGTTCAGGTAGCCAGAATGAAGATCTTGGGCATTCAGAGCAGCATAGGTCGCCAAGTCAACATTCCACTTGACTTTGTCCATGGCAGCAAATTCTTCTTTGGCGGTATGCTTGGATAAAGCAACAGGATTGCTGGGCTCTGTACGGCCAACACTAGTAATTACAACTTCATCATCCTTAGCATCACCGGTTTGCACTGGCGCGGTCGGTTTGTCAGCAGGCCGGGATGGACTGGTGGATTTCCCAAACCGGATGGGGCTTGTGGGATGGTTGACAGGGCCTGAGGTGTCAATAGGCCTTTCTTCACCAATAAAATCGTCATCCTGTTGTGGTGGATCATTGGGTATATCTTCATGAATAGCCGCTTCAAGATTTGGTGTTTTACCCGGTTCAGGGACGGTGTCCTCCTCAGCCGCTTTATCCAGGCGAGCCATCTTGCTCGGCCTAGGCTTGGCCCTGAAAGGAATAACAAAGTCAAATACAGCATGTGTTACAAGGTGATGTACCAAAAATATTATGATAAGTATATCTTACCCAAGCACCGTTTTGAGCGGTGGCAGCTGAGTAGCCGATGACTCGCCAGAGGATGAGTGGGAAGTAACCTGATAATCGGAGTCAGATGGATTAAGAGGTTGACGAAAACAGCCCGCTTTAGGACAAGCACTTACAAGCAAATTAGAGACCTCTGAACGGCGTTTCCGAACCGGACTGTTCGGTAAACCGGTGGAGATAACTACCTGTCCGCTATGCCGGGTTGTGCGGCGAGCTTCGTGCTGTTGGGTCTTCATAAGAAATTTGGGATCCAAGTAAGCAAGAGGATGAGAAAATTTAACCTTCCGGTTTGCCTGAAGGATTTTTAGTGAAGGCAAAGGGTTTGAATCGGAAGAGAGAGTAATTACCTCTGCAGCATCAGCATGGCTGGCTTCGGCATCATCCTGACAAATATCATCATCAATAAGGCGCATGAAAAATAAGCCAAGTGAGTCAAGCTCTACCTCAAGGTCCGGATTACCCACATCATCATCAGGGGCCGGATCAGAAGATGCAGTGGTTTTCTTTTTATGAGCAGACCGTTTCACGACTTTAGTCTTTGGCTGGGTTGGTCTTTCCGGTTTGTCTGTCTTTTTTGGCTTCTCCTGTGGAAGTTTCTTGCTCCAAAACGGATCATTACCCTGTTTAAACAGACATTGATATTAAACAAAGACCAGATATATCAATAACAGGTTCAGTAAAAAGAAAAATCAAACTCTTACAGCTGGTGGTTTGTTGGTGGCGCAGAAGGGAAGCAGGCCGGTTCGAGCATAGATGTGTTCCAGTTCATTCAGCATTTTATTCATAGCCTCTATGATTTCTTCGTCGGTGAGCTGGATGTTAGCATGTCGCAGTGGGTCATCAACACTGCCAGTATACTCGCACATCAAACCGGAGCGCTGACTAAGGGGCAATATGCTCCACGATATCCAACAGCGAGCGAGATCAACCCCTGTTAAACCGTTGGCCATGAAGGCTCTGAGCTTGGACAGTTGAGGAGCGTATTTGCTTCTTTCCTTGGCAGTCAACCTTTGTGGAAAGGGGTGTGTATTGCTAAGCCATTCCAGACGAAAGCCAGGCAAAGGATTTTCATCAGCAAGGGAGGTGTCTTTGTAATAGAACCATGTTTGATTCCACTCTTTGGGGTGGCTGTGCAGTTTGGCGTGAGGGTATGTGACCTCTTTCCTTTTCTGAATCGCCACACCACCCAATTCTGTATTGGAACCGTTAGTAAACTCAGTGCGGCGGTTTAGATGGAAGCAGTCTCTGAACAGCTCAACAGTGGGCTCCTCTTGAAAGAACGCCTCACAGAGTACTTGCAAGTGACACATGTTTGTAACAGAGTTGGGGCCAATGTCTTGTGGGTGGAGTTGAAAATTGGCTAAAATGTCCCGGTAAAATTTAGAACCGGGCGGCTTAAAGCCCCGGGCTAAGTGATCTACGAAAACGACGACCTCTCCTTTTTGAGGTGTGGGAGGACATTCTTCGCCAGGGCCCTCCAATGGATGGTGTTTTTGCTACCTAAAGCGCTGATCAGGACTAAATTGTTCTGTTCAGTCTCTGTGACGCGAGAAGGAACCCAGTTGCACTCATATACTTGCTTGGCCATGATGGAATATACAAAATAGGTGATTCCGGTTCAAGAAGGCATTGATTAAAGTACACTGGTATGTACAATGTTAAACCGGAGACAGCTCTATCTAAAACGGAGTTTTATGAAGCAAACAGCATCTGGCGGTTCAACAAGGGGACTAATGGTATATACCGGTTTGGCAATTGTTCTACAAAGTTAAACCGCCGGATCTAAGCATTGAAACAGTTGAGATTGTGGATGGGTAAGTGTACAGAAACAGATTTCACAAGATTTCTCTACGGTGACGGAGCTGAAGCAAGTTCAGAAAAGAAGGAAAATATTCAAGGTTCAAAAAAGAACAGTACCGAATCAATGGGCAGAGATACAGGTAGATCTATGGTCTTGAGGCATTTAAGTGAAGGCGGATGCTAAAAACTACCGCTACACAGAGCAAAGGTTCACAGGTTCATCTAAGATCTATCATATGAGTACGAAGCAGACGATGAACACTGAAGAACTTGGAAACCCTAGAACGGATCTACGGAGGAAAAGGCGAAGAACTCACCGGAGCCGAGGAGGAAACAGAAGGTCGCCGCGATGCTCTGGTACAATCAGGGTGATGCAGCGGCCAAGGTTGGAGCAGAGGTCGTCGATGGCGGCGGAGCTCCGAAGCTGGACGACGCGGGGAAGACGAAGCAGAAGGGCACGAAGGGGAAAACGAAATGACCCTTCGGTCCTATTTATAAGGCAAGGGACATGTGTCAGGCACGAAAATCAAGGGACCATGGGTTTGGAAACAAAGCTGTCGCCTCAATTGTCACAGACCTATTAAACAAAAAAAGGTATCATGGATAAGGTTCTTTATAACAGGTGACGTCACGCCGGTTTACAACGACCAGAGAAGATGACATCACGGCAGTTCAACAAACTACAAGAAGATGTTGAAGATGAAGATTTTTGCTAAGGATTGACATGAACCTGTTCAAATCAATCTGGGGCCTAATGTTGAGGATATCACTACTGGGCGTAAACCGGCCTATCTGGGCCGGGTTAACTTCGTCAGTAGTTAACTATGTTAAAGCCCAAGAAGGCAGATGAGGGATCAAGGCCCATAGTCGGTTCAATGCCTGTAGCCGTAAACCGGCGTTGGTATGTAACTTGTATTATAAGTTAGGAATATGTAGAGACCAAACCGGACACACCTATGAGCCGGTATTGGGACTCTGTGAACCGACGGGCGTCACCCGTGTATATAAGGGGATGACCCGGCGGCGGTTCAGAAGAACAGACAACAACTCGAGACTTAGGCGAAGATTGTTTGCTCCCTAGTCATCGAAACCCCATCAATTCCATCACAACTAGACGTAGGCTTTTACCTTCATCGAAGGGGCCGAACTAGTATAAACTCTCTTGCGTCCCTGTGTCCGCTTTAACCCCTTCAAGCTAACCCTCTGCGATGGCTCCACGACTAAGTCCTTTCACGAGGACATCTGCAGTGACAAAACCACGACAGACCTAATGGCCAGGGGCGTAGCTCTCAATCTGCTCCAGATGGCCAAGCGAGTTGGCCCGCGGTGCAAAGTCGCCGAATATGAAGATCTGTCTGGGGAGGAAAGCCTCACCCTGGACTGCATCGCTAGTGATGATCGAAGGAGCCATCGATCCTTATGGTGACGACACAGAGGAACTCTTAATGAAAGCACCAATGTCGGTGTCAAAACCGGCGGATCTCGGGTAGGGGGTCCCAAACTGTGCGTCTAAGGCGGATGGTAACAGGAGGCAGGGGACACGATGTTTTACCCAGGTTCGGGCCCTCTTGATAGAGGTAAAACCCTACGTCCTGCTTGATTGTTCTTGATGATATGAGTATTACAAGAGTAGATCCACCACGAGATCAGAGAGGCTAAACCCTAGAAGCTAGCCTATGGTCTGATTGTCTGTTGTCCTATGGACCAAAATCCTCCGGTTTATATAGACACCAGAGGAGGCTAGGGTTACACTAGGTCGGTTACAAAGGAGGAGATATCCATATCCTTATTGCCTAGCTTGCCTTCCACGCCAAGTAGAGTCCCATCCGGACACGGGACGAAGTCTTCAATCTTGTATCTTCATAGTCCAACAGTCCGGCCAAAGGATATAGTCCGGCTGTCCGGAGACCCCCTAATCCAGGACTCCTTCACCCGACATTAGTAATATTACTCTTCATTGTCTACATATGCTCCAGGATAAATAAATCGAAAAATATATGACCTAACTCATAATTCACAAATATATGACCCCGCTAGCCTCTCGAAGGCCGAAGAGCACCTTTTTCGGGAGGTATCGGGGGTCGGGGTGTCCGGGTCGAGGTGTCGTGTCGGGTCGGGTGTCGGGGTTGGGGTATCGGGGTCGGGATGGCAAATCCTCGACCCCTCGAACCCTTGGCGACCCTCGGCCCCTTTTCCCCTTTTCCTCTTCACCCCTCGACCCCTAGACCCTCGACTCCTTTTCCCCTCGATCCTCGACACCTCGCCCCTTTCCCCCCGACCCTCGACCCCTTGACACATTTATCCTCGACCCCTAGACCCCCGATTCCTTTTCCCCTCGATCCTTGACCCCTTGACCACTCGGCGACCCTCTTTTTCTACTTTTCCTACTTCTTTTTTAATCTTCTACTTCTACTACTTTTTTTCATCATCATCTTCTTCTTCTTCTTTCTTCTTCTTCTTCTTCTTCTTCTTCTTCTTCAATTCTTCTCCTCCTCCTCCTCCTCTTCTTCTTCTTCTTCTTCTTTATTTTCCTTTTTCCTCTCCTTCTTTTTCTTCTTCTTCCTTCTTTTCCTTCTTCCTCTTGTCTTCTTTTTCTTCTTCATTTTTGTTATTTTCCTTTTTCCTCCCCACTTCTACTTTTTGTTCTTTTCTTATTTTTTTCATCTCACAAAATGTACTAATAACCTAAAATATGACTAAATATAAAAAAAACTAACCTACAATCTACTAACCAAAAATATACTAACCTAAAAAAAGCAACTAAACCAACTAACCTAAATTACTAACAGTACAACCTAAATCAAAAAACAACAAGAAAAAAGGGAAGAACCTCACCAGGGGCGGCTGTACGGAGCGACGCCGGGCAGCGGGGGGGGGGGCAGCTGGACAGGGAGGCGTCGGGCGGCGGTGGCGCAGCGGCGACGGGTAGCGGGGCGCTGGGGCAGCGGCCGGCCTTGGGGGTCGTGGGCGGCGGGGGTGGTGGGGGTCGGGGGCGGGGGCGGCTCGGGCACGGCAGGGACGGCGCGGGTGAGATGAGAGGAGAGAAAGAGGAGAGAGAGAGGGGTGGGGCGCAGGCGCTGGCCGTTTTTTAGGTCAAAGCTCTTTGTCGTCTGCTAGCAGACGGCAAAGAGCCTAGCTAGTTCGGGTGGGGCCGGGGGAACGGTCGTTAGGTTGGACACTTTCTTTGCCGTCTGCTAGCAGACGACAAAGAAAGTGGCCATTAGGTGGTTCTCATTAGTGGGCCACCCTCCCTCTTTGTTGTGTGCTAGCGGACAGCAAAGCTTCTATGCCGTCTACTACCACATGACAAAGAGCTGGCTAACGGCAAACATGATCTTTGCCGTCAGTTTTCTGTAAGCTGATGGCAAAGACTTTCTTTGCCATCAGCTAGTAGACGGCAAAGAGCTGGCTGACGACAAAGATCCTAATTCCAGTAGTTCCTAGAGGGTACCCACGCTATAACTACGAGGCACGGCCGGGTAGGCAGATCGCCCTGGAGTGGGTTGGGCATAGCCCTTGCCGTAAGTCCTCGAGACGGGTCGATAGGAACATTGATCATCATCGCGCGCTCCCAAGATATTACCTAGATTGGGTATTTTATATGAGTTGGTCTTTGACCTATATGCACTAATCACCATGCGGGAACAGTTATGGGCCCTCGACGTCGTATGTATCAACCGAAGCTCTCCAGACGTCAGTGACTGAGCGGCGCGCGCCCGGGTGGTCAGCATAAGCACCTGCCTTGTATAAGGAGGTCGCCAGGTCTAAACCCGGTCACCCACGCAACATGCAGGAGTGCAAAGGGCGATGGGCCCAAGACGCCTGCGCGCTTAGGATGTAGACAGGCATGCTGGCCTCTCTATTGAGCCTAGGTAGGGCTACGACGTATTGATCTTCCGAGGCTGGGCATGACCCAGGAAAGTGTTTCCTGAAGGAAATATGCCCTAGAGGCAATAATAATAAAGTTGTTATTTATATTTCCTTATATCATGGTAAATGTTTATTATTCATGCTAGAATTGTATTAACCGGAAACTTAGTACATGTGTGAATACAAAGACAAACTGAGTGTCACTAGTATGACTCTACTTGACTAGCTCGTTAATCAAAGATGGTTAAGTTTCCTAACCATTGACATGAGTTGTCATTTGATTAACGGGATCACATCATTAGAGAATGATGTGATTGACTTGACCCATCCGCTAGCTTAGCACGATGATCGTTTAGTTTGTTGCTATTGCTTTGTTCATAACTTATACATGTTCCTATAACTATGAGATTATGCAACTCCCGAATGCCGGAGGAACACTTAGAGTACTATAAAATGTCACAACGTAACTAGGTGACTATAAAGATGCTCTACAGGTGTCTCTCAGGGTGTTTGTTGAGTTGGCATAGATCGAGATTAGGATTTGTCACTCCGTGTATCGGAGAGGTATCTCTGGGCCCTCTCGGTAATGCACATCACTATAAACCTTGCAAGCAATGTGACTAATGAGTTAGTTACAGGATGTTACCTTACGGAACGAGTAAAGAGACTTGCCGGTAACGAGATTGAACTAGGTATTGAGATACCGACGATCGAATCTCGGGCAAGTAACATACCGATGACAAAGGGAACAACGTATGTTGTTAAGCAGTTTGACCGATAAAGATCTTCGTAGAATATGTAGGAACCAATATGAGAATCCATGTTCCACTATTTGTATTGACCGGAGATGAGTCTCGGCTATGTCTACATAGTTCTCGAACCCGTAGGGTCCGCACGCTTAACGTTCGATGACGATCGGTATTATGGTTTTATGTGTTTTGATGTACCGAAGGTAGTTCGGAGTCCCAGATGTGATCACGGACATGACGAGGAGTCTCGAAATGGTCGAGACATAAAGATCGATATATTGGAAGGCTATGATTAGACATCGGAATGGTTCCGGATGAGTACGTGGATTTACTGGAGTACAGGGGGGGTTATCGGAACCCCCCAGGGAGTCAATGGGCCTTATTGGGCCTTAGTGGGAGAGAGGAGGAGGCGTCCAAGGTGGAGGGCGCGCCCCCCAAGCCCAATCCAAATTGGGTGGGGGTGCGGCCCCCCTTTCCTTCCCTCTCTCTCCCCCTTCCTTCCTCTCCAACTCCAACTAGGGAAGGGGGAATCCAACTCCCACCGGGAGTAGGACTCCCCCCTTGGGCGCGCCATGAGAGGGCCGGCCCTCCCCTCCTCCACTCCTTTATATACGGGGGACAAGGGCACCCCATAGACACACAAGTTGATTGTTTAGCCGTGTGCGGTGCCCCCTCCATAGATTTCCACCTCGGTCATATCGTTGTAGAACTTAGGCAAAGCCCTGCATCGGTAACTTCATCATCACCGTCATCACGCCGTCGTGCAGACGAAACTCTCCCTCGACCTCAGTTGGATCTAGAGTTCGCGGGACGTCACCGAGCTAAACGTGTGCAGATCGCGGAGGTGTCGTACCTTCGGTGCTAGGATCGGTCGGATCATGAAGACGTACGACTACATCAACCGCGTTGTCATAATGCTTCCTCTTACGGTATACGAGGGTACGTGGATAACACTCTCCCCTCTCGTTGCTATGCGTCACCTAGATGGATCTTGCATGTGCATAGGAAAATTTTGAAATTACTGCGTTCCCCAACAGTGGCCTTAGAGCCAGGTCTATGCATAGAGGTTATATGCACGAGTAGAACACAAAGGAGTTGTGGGCGTGAGCATATACATATTGCTTGCCGTCACTAGTTGATTCTTGATTTAGCGGTATTGTTGGATGAAGCGGCTCAGGCCGACAATACGTGCACGCTTACGCGAGACTGGTTCTACCAACATGCTTCGCACATAGGTGGCTAGTGGGTGTCTGTTTCTCCAACTTTAGTTGAATCGATTTCAATGAACAGGGTTCTTTCTGAAGATCAAAAAGCAATTATACTATGTTGTGGTTTTTGATGCGTATGTAAAACGGTTCTTGCTAGAAGCCCGTAGCAGCCATGTAAAACTTGCAACAACAAAGTAGAGGGCGTCTAACTTGTTTTTCCAGGGCATGTTGTGATGTGATATGGTCAAAATGTGATTATATAAATTGTTGTATGAGATGATCTGGTTTTGTAACATAGTTATCGGCAACTAGCAGGAGCCATATGGTTGTCGCTTTATTGTATGAAATGCAATCGCCATGTAATTGCTTTACTTTATCACTAAGCGGTAGCGAAAGTCGTAGAAGCAATAGTTGGCGAGACGACAACGATGCTTCGATGGAGATCAAGGTGTCAAGCCGATGATGATGGTGATCATGACGGTGCTTTGGAGATGGAGATCAAAGGCACAAGATGATGATGGCCATATCATATCACTTATATTTGATTGCATTTGATGTTTATCCTTTATGCATCTTATTTTGCATAGTTCGGCGGTAGAATTTTAAGATGATCTCTCACTAAATTTCAAGGTACAAGTGTTCTCCCTGAGTATGCACAGTTGCTACAGTTCGTCGTGCCGAGACACCACGTGATGATCGGGTGTGATAAGCTCTACGTTCACATACAACGGGTGCAAGCCAGTTTTGCACACGCAGAATACTTGGGTTAAACTTGACGAGCCTAGCATATGCAGATATGGCGTCGGAACACCGAGACCGAAAGGTCGAGCGTGAATCATATAGTAGATATGATTAACATAGTGATGTTCACCATTGCAACTACTCCATCTCACGTGATGATCGGACATGGTTTAGTTGATCTGGATCACATGATCACTTAGATGATTAGAGGGATGTCTATCTAAGTGGGAGTTCTTAAGTAATATGATTAATTGAACTTTAATTTATCATGAACTTAGTACCTGATAGTATTTTGCATGTCTATGTTGTTGTAGATATATGGCCTGTGTTGTTGTTCCGTTGAATTTTAATGCGTTCCTAGAGAAAGCAAACTTGAAAGGTGATGGTAGCAACTACACAGACTGGGTCCGTCACTTGAGGATTATCCTCATTGCTCCATAGAAGAATTATGTCCTGGAAGCATGATGACCCACAAGTGTAGGGGATCTATCATAGCCTTTTCGATAAGTAAGAGTGTCCAACCCAACGAGGAGCAGAAGCAAATGATAAGCAGTTTTCAGTAAGGTATTGTCTGCAAGCACTGAAATTATCGGTAACAGATAGTTTTGTTATAAGGTAATTTGTAACGAGTAGAAAGTAATAAAAGTAAATAAGGTGCAGCAAGATGGCCCAATCCTTTTTGTAGCAAAGGACAAGCCTAGACAAACTCTTATATGAAGTAAAGCGCTCCCGAGGACACATGGGAATTACCGTCAAGCTAGTTTTCATCATGTTCATATGATTCGCATTCGGTACTTTGATAATTTGATATGTGGGTGGACCGGTGCTTGGTTACTATCCTTACTTGTACAAACATCCCAGTTATGATTAACCCGCATTGCAAGCATCCGCAACTACAACAGAAGTATTAAGGTAAACCTAACCATAGCATGAAACATATGGATCCAAATGAGCCCCTTACAAAGCAATGCATAAACTAGGGTTTAAGCTTCTATCACTCTAGCAACCCATCATCTAATTATTACTTCCCAATGCCTCCCTCTAGGCCCAAACAATGGTGAAGTGTCATGTAGTCGACGTTCACATGACACCACTAGAGGCAAGACAACATACATCTCATCAAAATATCGAACGAATACCAAATTCACATGACTACTTATAGCAAGACTTCTCCCATGTCCTTAGGAAAAAACGTAACTACTCACAAAGCATATTCATGTTCATAATCAGAGGGGTATTAATATGCATAATGGATCTGAACGTATGATCTTCCACCAAGTAAACCAACTAGCATCAACTACAAGGAGTAATCAACACTACTAGCAACCCATAGGTACCAATCTGAGGTTTGGATACAAAGATTGGATACAAGAGATGATCTAGGGTTTGAGATGAGATGTTGCTGGTGAAGATGTTGATGGAGATTGACCCCCTCCCGTTGAGAGGATCGTTGGTGATGACGATGGTGATGATTTCCCCCTCCCAGAGAGAAGTTTCCCCGGCAGAACAGCTCCGCCGGAGCCCTAGATTGGTTCCGCCAAGGTTCTGCCTCGTGGCGGCGGAGTCTCGTCCCGAAAGCTTGATTATGATTTTTTCTCAACGAAAGACTCCATATAGCAGAAGATGGGCATCGGAGGGCCACCAGGGGGGCCATGAGGCAGGGGGTCCGCCCAGGGAGGTAGGGCGCGCCCCCAACCTTGTGGCCAGGGTGTGGCCCCCCTCTGGAACTTCTTGCGCTCAGTATTTTTTATATATTCTGGAAATAGCTTCTGTGAAGTTTCAGGACTTTTGGAGCTGTGCAGAATAGGTCTCTAATATTTTCTCCTTTTCCAGCCCAGAATCCCAGATGCCGGCATTCTCCCTCTTCATGTAAACCTTGTAAAATAAGAGAGAATAGGCATAAGTATTGTGACATAATGTGTAATAACAGCCCATAATGTAATAAATATCGATATAAAAGCATGATGCAAAATGGATGTATCAACTCCCCCAAGCTTAGACCTCGCTTGTTCTCAAGCAAAAGCCGAAATCGAAAAATATGTCCACATGTTTAGAGATAGAGGTGTCGATAAAAATAAAATACGGACATGAGGGCATCATGATCATTCTTAACACATCAACATTTGTATATATTGTCATATGATCTCTTATGCTAAAGTAACAATTCAGTCACAATTTCAAGTATGGGTCATAAACTTCATTGAGAACCAACAAACTCTAATCTCAGTCATTGAGGCAATTGTAATTTATCATAACATAGGAAAGAGTCAATATAAGATCTTTTCATCATGTCCACATACTCAACCATCTTTTAGTCTTTCACAATTGCTAACACTCACGCAATATTCATGGGTATGAAGTTTTAATCGGACACAGAGAATTATAGGGGCTTATAGTTTTGCCTCCCAACGTTTTACCTCAAGGGTAATGTCAACAATAATAGTTCATGAAGACTCACATCCAATTAGCTATATATATCAGGATCATTCCAACATATTGTGCTTGCCAAAGGATAAAATGTAAAAAGGAAGGGTGAAGATCACCATGACTCTTATATAAGGTAGAAGATAAAAGCAAAAGATAGGCCCTTCGCAGAGGGAAGCAGAGGTTGTCATGTGCTTTTATGGTTGGATGCACACAATCTTAATGCAAAAGAATGTAACTTGTGATATGGACCTTTATTATGCAGTCCGTCGCTTTTATTTCTTCCATATCACAAAATCGTATAAAGCTTATTTTCTCCGCACTAATAAGTCATACATATTTAGAGACCAATTTTTATTGCTTGCACCAATGACAACTTACTTGAAGGATCTTACTCAATCCATAGGTAGATATGGTGGACTCTCATGGCAAAAACGGGTTTAGGGATATTTGGAAGCACAAGTAGTATCTCTACTTGGTGCAAAGAAATTGGCTAGCAAGAGAGAGAAAGGCAAGCTCAACATGTTGGATGATCCATGACAATATAATTTATCTCAGATGAAAGAAAACATAACCCATTACGTTGTCTTCCTTGTCCAACGTCAACTCTTTAGCATATCATACTTTAATGAGTGCTCACAATCATAAAAGATGTCCAAGATAGTATATTTATATGTGAGCCTCTCTTTCTTTATTACTTCTTATTTATTGCAACGATGACCAAAACTATGTTTGTCAACTCTCAACAACTTTTATTCATCATACTCTTATATGTGAAGTCATTACTCTCCATAAGATCCATATGATCTCTTTGTTTCTTTTTATTATTTATCTTTTTATTTTATTACCTCAAGATCATAGCAAAATAATCAAGCCCTCGACTCAACACTAATCTTTATTATATATAGCTCACGGGCTCAATTACATAGAAGGATCATAAAGCAAAACTCACAACTAGATCATACTAAAACTTTATTCTACTAGATCAAGATATTATCAAAAGGATCGAACTAAGAAAAACGGTAAAGATAAAAGTGATGGGGATACGATACCGGGGCACTCCCCCAAGCTTGGCAGTTGCCAAGGGGAGTGCCCATACCAGATATTCAGTTCTTCTTTGTTGGTGAAGAAGGTGGAGTTGTTGATGATGGGTAGTCGCACATCGAGTGTAAGAGGTCCTCCAACTTGCGGATAATGCCCTTGAGTGCGATGATATGCTCCTTCAACAAAATATTTTCACGTGTGAGATACTTGTTTTGTATACGAGCTAACTCAATCATCTTGAAAGCTTCAATCTCAGTTGGGGTAAGAAGATTGTGATCAAGTTGAAGGATGTCTTCTGCTGTCGGAACTTGGTCCTCTGTGGCCTTCTTGATCCCTTCATCCTTGTTGATCTCCATGGGTACTTCCCTCTTCAATTCTATCTTCGTTAGCCAAGCATCATTGTCACCTTTGTTGGAGGAAGGGGTCGACATGATGCCTGGCCTTGACAACCCTGACAGAAGACAGCTCGAGACAAAAACAAGAGATATTTGCGTGATACAGTGGTCAAAACCTTCGGGAGATTATATAATGAACTTTTACCGACCAAAAGAAGTATTGTGCAAGAAAACGGAGTCCGGAAGGCACACGAGATGCCCACGAGGCAGGGGGCGCGCCCAGGGGGGTAGGACGCGCCTCCCACCCTCATGGAAGCCACATGTCCTTTCCGTTCTGCTTCTTATTTTCCTATTTTCTTAAATATTCCAAAACGAATAAATATTGCCATTAGAAATGTTTTGGAGTTTTTTTACTTACCGTGACACGTACCTATTCCTTTCTGGAGTTTGAAACATTCTGGAAAGTGTCCCTTATGTATTCCTCCGGGGTTACGGTTTCAATAACATTAGTTTCAACATTTACGGGAGTACCTGAGATATAATGTTTAATTCTTTGACCGTTCACCACCTTCGGATTTGTGCCTTCGAAGTTGTTGATTTTTATGGCACTAGAACGATAGACCTCCTCGATAACGTAAGGACCTTCCATTTAGAGAGAAGTTTTCCTACAAAAAATCTTAAACGAGAGTTGTATAGCAATACATAATCACCTACATTGAACTCACGCTTTTGTATCCTTTTGTCATGCCATCTTTTAACTTTTTCTTTAAACAGTTTGGCATTCTCATAGGCTTGGGTTCTCCATTCATCAAGTGAGCTAATGTCAAATAACCTCTTCTCACCGGCAAGATTGAAATCATAGTTGAGCTCTTTAATAGCCCAATATGCCTTATGTTCTAATTCAAGAGGTAAGTGAATGCTTTGCCATAAACCATTTTATACGGAGACATACCCATAGGATTTTATATGCAGTTCTATAAGCCCATGATGCATCATCAAGTTTCTTGGACCAATTCTTTCTAGATCTGTTAACAGTCTTTTGCAAAATTAATTTGAGCTCTCTGTTACTTAATTCTACTTGAGCACAAGACTATGGGTGATAAGGAGATGCAATTCTATGATTAACATCATACCTGGCAAGCATTTTACGAAAGGCACCATGAATAAAGTGTGAACCACCATTAGTCATTAAATATCTAGGGACTCCAAACCTCGGGAAAATAACTTCTTTAAGCATATTAATAGAGGTGTTATGATCAGCACTACTAGTTGGAATAGCTTCTACCCACTTAGTGACGTAATCAACAACAACTAAAATATGTGTATACCATTAGAGGAAGGAAAGGTCCCATATAATCAAAGCCCCAAACATCAAATGGTTCAATAACAAGTGAATAATTCATAGGCATTTCTTGACGTCTACTAATATTACCAATTCTTTGACATTCATCACAAGACAAGACAAACTTATGGGCATCCTTGAAGAGAGTAGGCCAATAAAAACCGGATTGCAATACCTTATGTGTAGTTCTATCTCCAGCATGGTGTCCTCCATAAGCTTCAGAGTGACACTTGCGTAGGATCTGTTCCTATCCATGCTCAGATACACAATGTCTGATAATACCATACACTCCTTGTTTATAAAGATGTGGGTCATCCCAAAAGTAATGTCTCAAATCATAGAAGAACTTTTTCTTTTGCTGGTATGTGAAACTAGGTGGTAGAAATTTGGCAACAATATAATTAGCATAATTAGCATACCATGGAGCAGTACAAGAAGCATTTATGACATTTAATTGTTCATCGGGAAAGCTATCATCAATAGGTAGTGGGTCATCAAGAACATTTCCTAACCTAGACAAGTTGTCTGCAACGGGGTTCTCAGCTCCCTTTCTATCAATAATATGCAAATCAAATTCTTGTAGCAAGAGAACCCATCTAATAAGTCTAGGTTAAGCATCTTTCTTTTCCATAAGATATTTAATAGCAGCATGATCAGTGTGAATAGTTACTTTAGAATCTACAATATAAGGTCTGAACTTATCACAAGCAAATACAATTGCTAAGAATTCTTTTTCAGTGGTAGCATAATTTCTCTAGGCATTGTCTAGAGTTTTACTAGCATATTGAATAACATTTAATTTCTTATCAACTCTTTGCCCTAGAACAACACCCACGACATAATCACTAGTATCATACATAATTTCAAAGGGTAAATTCCAATCAGGTGGCTGAACAATAGGTGCAGAAATCAATGCTTTCTTAAGTATTTTAAATGCTTCTACACAATCATCATCAAAGGCAAAAGGAATATCTTTTTGTAATAGGTTAGTCAGAGGCCGAGAAATTTTTGAGAAGTCCTTAATGAACCTCCTATAAAAACTGGCATGACCAAGGAAGCTTCTTATACCTTTAATGTCCTTAGGACATGGCATCTTTTCAATAGCATCAACTTTAGCTTTATCAACTTCAATACAATACCTTCATTAACCATAAAGTGGCATTTCTCCCAATTCAAGACAAGATTAGTTTCTTCACATCTCTGCAAAACTCGATCAAGGTTGCTTAAGCAATCATTAAAAGAGGATGCATAAACGGAGAAATCGTCCATGAAAACCTCACATATCTTTTCACAAAAGTCAGAGAATATAGCCATCATGCATCTTTGAAAGGTAGTAGGTGCATTACATAAACCAAAAGGCATACGTCTATAAGGAAAAGTACCGAAAGGGCAAGTAAAAGTGGTCTTTGATTGATCATCAGCTGACACAAGTATTTGAGAGAAGCCAGAGTAACCATCTAGAAAGCAAAAATGTGTATGTTTGGATAATCTTGCTAGCATTTGATCAATAAAAGGCAAATGGTAATGATCTTTTTTAGTAGCCTTATTTAATTTGCGGAAATCAATTACCATCCTATAACCTGTAGTAATTCTTTGCGGGATCAATTCATCTTTATCATTAGGAACAACATTAATACCTCCCTTCTTAGGGACACTATGGACAGGACTTACCCACTGACTATCAGCAACGGGATAAATTATACCTGCCTCAAGGAGCTTTAATATTTCCTTCCTTACCACTTCTTTCATCCTAGGATTCAACCGTCGTTGGTGATCAATAACTGGTTTGGCGTCTTCCTCCAAATTTATTTTGTGTTGACATAGAGTGGGACTAATTCCCTTAAGATCATCAAGAGTATATCCAATAGCAGCACGGTGCTTCGTTAGAGTGTTCAATAATTTATCTTCCTCCTTCTTTGAAAGGTTGGCACTAATAATAACATGATATATTTTCTTTTCATCAAGATAAGCATATTTAAGAGTATTAGGTAATGGTTTAAGCTCAAACACTGGATTACCCTTGGGTGGAGGAGGATCCCCTAGGATTTCAACAGGCAAGTTGTGTTTCAGAATAGGTCCCTGTTTAAAGAATACTTCATCTATTTCCCTTCTTTCATTCATGAACATATCATTTTCATGGTCTAGCAAATATTGTTCTAAGGGATTAGTAGGAGGCACAACAATAGAAGCAAGACCAATAATTTCATCTTTACTAGGTAAATCTTTATCATGGGGTTGTCTACGAAATTTAGCAAAATTAAACTCATGAGACATATCCCCTAAACCAACAGAAATAATATCATTATTGCAGTCTATCTTAGCATTGACAGTATTCAAGAAGGGTCTACCAAATATAATGGGACAAAAGCTATCTTGTGGGGAACCAAGAACAAGAAAATCAGCAGGATATTTAACCTTCCCACACAAGACTTCAACATCTCTAACAATCCCAACTGGTAAAATAGTATCTCTATTGGCAAGCTTAATGGTAACATCAATACCTTCTATCTCAGCTAGTGCAATATCATGCATAATTTCTTTGTATAAGGAAATAGGTATTGCACTAGCACTAGCACCCATATCACATAAGCCATGATAACAATGATCACCTATTTTAACAGAAATAACAGGCAGGCCTACCATGAGTCAATTTTTATCTTTAGCATCAGGTCTAGCAATTCTAGCAGCTTCATCACAGAAGTAAATAACATGCCCATCAATATTATCGGCCAATAGATCTTTAACCATAGCAATTTTAGGTTCAACTTTAATTTGCTCAGGTGGTTTAGGTGTCTTAATATTACTTTTGTTGACCACAGTTGAAGCCTTAGCATGATTCTTTATTCTAACAGGGAAAGTTGGTTTCTCAACATAAGCAGTAGGAATAACCGGATCATTATAACTGATAGTCTTTTCTTCAACTTTAACAGGTTCAACTACATTTACTTCTATGGGAGGATTATACTTAAACCACTTCTCCTTAGAGAGATCAACATGAGTAGCAAAAGATTCACAGAAAGAAGCTACTATCTCAGAGTCAAGTCCATATGTAGTGCTAAATTTACGGAAAACATCGCTGTCCATAAAAGATTTAACGCAATCAAACATAGGTGTTATACCTGACTCCTTACCTTCGTCGAGATCCCAATCTTCAGAGTTGCATTTAATTCTCTCCAATAAATTCCATTTGAATTCAATAGTCTTCATCATAAAGGAACCAGTACAAGAAGTATCGAGCATGGAGCGATTATTGTCAGAAAGCCGAGCATAAAATTTTTGAATAATCATTTCTCTTGAGAGCTCATGATTAGGGCATGAATATAACATTGACTTAAGCCTCCCCCAAGCTTGAGCGATGCTTTATCATTCGCGAGGCCAAAAATTATATATAATTACGATAACGATGAACAAGATGCATAGGATAAAACCTCTAATGGAATTCCAATTTCAATCGTTTGTAGTCCCATGATCCCATATCATCACATAGCCTATACCATGTAAATGCATCTCCCTTCAAAGATAAAGGGAAGACCTTCTTCTTGATAACATCATCGGGCATACCTGCAAGCTTAAATAATCCACAAACTTCATCCACATAGATTAAGTGCAAATCGGGATGCGATGTTCCATCTCCTACAAAAAGATTAGCTAGCAGTTTCTCTATCATACCCGAAGGAATTTCGAAGTAAACATTTTGATTTTCAGCAGGTCCAGTAGGTTGAGGAGCAACTATTTGCTCTACCGGTCGGGGTGAAGATATCCCGAACAAGCTCCTCAAAGGATTACTTTCCATAGTAACAAGTGACTGTAAATTTCAGCACACTATATAAATTTTTCCTTACCAAATTCAATCTACCAAAGGCGCTTCACTCACCGGCAACGGCGCCAGAAAAGAAGCTTGATGACCCACAAGTGTACGGGATCTATCGTAGCCTTTTCGATAAGTATGAGTGTCGAACCCAACGAGGAGCAGAAAGAAATGATAAGCAGTTTTCAGTAAGGTATAATCTGCAAGCACTAAATTATCGGTAACAGATAGTTTTGTGATAAGGTAATTTGTAACTAGTAGCAAGTAATAAAAGTAAATAAGGTGCAGCAAGATGGCCCAATCCTTTTTGTATCAAAGGACAAGCCTGGACAAACTCTTATATGAAGGAAAGCGCTCCCGAGGACACATGGGAATTACTGTCAAGCTAGTTTTCATCACGTTCATATGATTCGCGTTCGGTACTTTGATAATTTGATATGTGGGTGGACCGGTGCTTGGGTACTGTACTTAGTTGGACAAGCATCCCACTTATGATTAACCCCCATTGCAAGCATCTGCAACTACAACAGAAGTATTAAGGTAAACCTAACCAACACATGAAACATATGGATCCAAATCAGCCCCTTACGAAGCAACGCATAAACTAGGGTTTAAGCTTCTGTCACTCTAGAAACCCATCATCTACTTATTACTTCCCAATGCCTCCCTCTAGGCCCAAACAATGGTGAAGTGTCATGTAGTCGACGTTCACATGACACCACTAGAGGGATGACAACATACATCTCATCAAAATATCGAACGAATAGCAAATTCAAATGACTACTTATAGCAAGACTTCTCCCATGTCCTCAGGAAAAATCGTAACTACTCACAAAGCATATTCATGTTCATAATCAGAGGGGTATTAATATGCATAATGGATCTGAACATATGATTTTCCACCAAGTAAACCAACTAGCATCAACTACAAGGAGTAATCAACACTACTAGCAACCCACAGGTACCAATCTGAGGTTTGGATGCAAAGATTGGATACAAGAGATGAACTAGGGTTTGAGATGAGATGGTGCTGGTGAAGATGTTGATGGAGATTGACCCCCTCCCGAAGAGAGGATCGTTGGTGATGACGATGGTGATGATTTCCCCCTCCCGGAGAGAAGTTTCCCCGGCAGAATAGCTCCGCCGGAGTCCTAGATTGGTTCCGCCAAGGTTCTGCCTCGTGGCGGCGGAGTCTCTTCCCGAAAGCTTACTTATGATTTTTTTTTTCTCAACGAAAGACTCCATATTGGAGAAGATGGGCATCGGAGGGCCACCAGGGGTCCCACGAGGCAGGTGGCGCGCCCAGGGGCATAGGGCGCACCCCCAGCCTCATGGCCAGGGTGTGGCCCCCCTCTGGAACTTCTTGCGCTCAGTATTTTTTATATATTCTGGAAATAGCTTCCGTGAAGTTTCGGGACTTTTGGAGCTGTGCAGAATAGGTCTCTAATATTTTCTCCTTTTCCAGCCCAGAATCCCAGCTGTCGGCTGCTACCTCTTGAGCACTGCGTTGGATTTCCTTGAAGAGGAAAGGATGATGCAGCGAAGTAGCGTAAGTATTTCACTCAGTTTTTGAGAACCAAGGTATCAATCCAGTAGGAGGTTACGCGCGAGTCCCTCGTACCTGCACAAAACAAATAAATCCTCGCAACCAACGCGATAAGGGGATGTCAATCCCTTCACGGTCACTTACGAGAATGAGATCTGATAGATACTATAAGATAATATTTTTGGTATTTTTGTGATAATGATGCAAAGTAAAATAAAAGGAAAGTAAAAACCAAATGAAATAGCTAAGTATTGGAAGATTAATATGATGAAGATAGACCGGGGGGCCATAGGTTTCACTAGTGGCTTCTCTCAAGAACATAAGTATTTTACGGTGGGTGAACGAATTACTGTTGAGCAATTGATAGAATTGAGCATAGTTATGAGAATATCTAGGTATGATCATGTATATAGGCATCACGTCCGAGACAAGTAGACCGACTCCTGCCTGCATCTACTACTATTACTCCACTCATCGACCGATATCTAGCATGCATCTAGAGTATTAAGTTCATGAAAACAGAGTAACGCCTTAAGCAAGATGACATGATGTAGAGGGATAAATTCATGCAATAGGATAAAACCCCCATCTTGTTATCCTCGATGGCAACAACACAATATGTGCCTTGCTTCCCCTACTGTCACTGGGAAAGGACACCGCAAGATTGAACCCAAAGCTAAACACTTCTCCCATTGCAAGAAAGATGAATCTAGTAGGCCAAACCAAACTGATAATTCGAAGAGACTTGCAAAGATAACCAATCATACATAAAAGAATTCAGAGAAGATTCAAATATTGTTCATAGATAATCTTGATCATAAACCCACAATTCATCGGTCTCAACAAACACATTGCAAAAAGAAGATTACATCGAATTGATCTCCACAAGAGAGGGGGGACATTGTATTGAGATCCAAAAAGAGAGAAGAAGCCATCTAGCTAATAACTATTGACCCGAAGGTCTGAGGTAAACTGCCCACACTTCATCGGAGAGGCTATGGTGTTGATGTAGAAGCCCTCCGTGATGGATGCCCCCTCCGGCGGAGCTCCGGAACAGGCCCCAAGATGGGATCTCGTGGATACAGAAGGTTGCGATGGTGGAATTAGGTTTTTGGCTCCCGTTTTGATCGTTTGGGGGTACGTAGGTATATATAGGAGGAAGGAGTACGTCGGTGGAGCAACAGGGGGCCCACGAGGGTGGAGGGCGCGCCTGGGGGGGTAGGCGCGCCCCCCTACCTCGTGGCTTCCTCCTTTATTTCTTGACGTATGGTCCAAGTCTCCTGGATCATGTTCGTTCCAAAAATCACATTCCCGAAGGTTTCATTCCGTTTGGACTCTGTTTGATATTCCTTTTCTGCGAAACTCTGAAATAGGCAAAAAAAACAACAATTCTGGGCTGGGTCTCCGGTTAATAGGTTTGTCCCAAAAATAATATAAAAGTGGATAATAAAGCCCAGTAATGTCCAAAACAGTAGATAATATAGCATGGAGCAATCAAAAATTATAGATACCTTGGAGACGTATCAAGCATCCCCAAGCTTAATTCCTGCTCGTCCTCGAGTAGGTAAATGATAAAAAATATAATTTTGATGCGGAGTGCTACTTGGCATAATTTTAATGTAATTATTCTTAATTGTGGTATGAATATTCAGATCCGAAAGATTCAATATAAAAGTTCATATTGACATAAAAATAATAATACTTCAAGCATACTAACTAAGCAATTATGTCTTCTCAAAATAACATGGCCAAAGAAAGTTCATCCCTACAAAATCATATAGTTTAGTCATGCTCCATTTTCTTCACACAAGAATGCTCTCATCATGCACAACCCCGATGATAAGCCAATCAATTGTTTCATACTTTAGTAATCTTGAACCTATAAACTTTTACGCAATATATGAGCGCGAGCCATGGACATAGCACTATGGGTGGAATAGACTATGATGATGGGGGTTATGTGGAGAAGACAAAAAAGGAGAAAGTCTCACATCAACGAGGCTAATCAATGGGCTATGGAGATGCCCGTCGATTGATCTTAATGCAAGGAGTAGGGATTGCCATGCAACTGATGCACTAGAGCTATAAATGTATGAAAGATCAACAAAAGAAACTAAGTGGGTGTGCATCCAACTTGCTTGCTCATGAAGACCTAGGGCACTTGAGGAGGCCCATTGTTGGAATATACAGGCCATGTTCTATAATGAAAAATTCCCACTAGTTTATGAAAGTGACAAAACAAAAGACTCTCTATCATGAAGATTATGGTGCTACTTTGAAGCACAAGTGTGGCAAAGGATAGTAGCATTGTCCCTTCTCTCTTTTTATCTCTTTTTTGGGCCTTCTCTTCTTTTTTATGGCCTTTCTCGCCCCCCCCCCCTTTTTTAATTCCTAACTTGGGACAATGCTCTAGAAAATGATGATCATCACACTTCTATTTATTTACAACACAATGATTACAACTCGATGCTAGAACGAAAGATGACTCTATATGAATGCCTCCGGCGGTGTACCTGGATATGCAATGAACCAAGAGTGACATGTATGAAAGAATTATGGACAGTGGCTTTGCCACAAATACTATATCAACTACATGATCATGCTAAGCAATATGACAATGATGAATGTGTCATGATAAATGGAATGGTGGAAAGTTGCATGGCAATATATATATATCTCGGAATGGGTATGGAAATGCCATAATAGGTAGGTATGGTGGCTGTTTTGAGGAAGATATAAGGAGGTTTATGTGTGAAAGAGCGTATCGTATCACGGGGTTTGGATGCATCGGCGAAGTTTGCACCAACTCTCAATGTGAGAAAGGGAAATGCACGGTACAGAAGAGGCTAGCAATGATGGAAGGGTGAGAGTGCGTATAATCCATGGACTCAACATTAGTCATAAAGAACTCACATACTTATTGCAAAAATCTACAAGTCATCAAAAACCAAGCACTACGCGCATGATCCTAGGGGGATAGATTAGTAGGAAAAGACCATCGCTCGTCCCTGACTGCCACTCATAAGGAGGACAATCAAACAACACCTCATGTTTCAAATTTGTTACATAACGTTTACCATACGTGCATGCTACGGGAATTGCAAACTTCAACACAAGCATTTCTCAAATTCACAACTACTCAACTAGCACGACTTTGATATTATTACCTCCATATCTCAAAACAATCATCAAGCATCAAACTTCTCTTAGTATTCAAATCACTCATAAGGAAATTTTTACTAATCTTGAATACCTAGCATATTAGGATTATTTAGGCAAATTACCATGCTATTTAAGACTCTCAAAATAATCTGAGTGAAGCATGAGAGATCAATAGTTTCTATAAAACAAATCCACCACCGTGCTCTAAAAGATATAAGTGAAGTACTAGAGCAAAACTTTATAACTCAAAAGATATAAGTGAAGCACATAGAGTATTCTAACAAATTCCAAATCATGTATGGCTTTCTCAAAAGGTGTGTACAGCAAGGATGATTGTGGTAAACTAAAAAGCAAAGACTCAAATCATAAAAGACGCTCCAAGCAAAACACATATCATGTGGTGAATAAAAATATAGCTCCAAGTAAAGTTAGCGATGCAAGTAAACGAAAGAGGGGATGCCTTCCGGGGCATCCCCAAGTTTTGGCTTTTAGGTGTCCTTAGATTATATTGGGGGTGCCATGGGCATCCCCAAGCTTAGGCTCTTGCCACTCCTTGTTCCATAATCAATCAAATCTTTACCCAAAACTTGAAAGCTTCACAACACAAAACTTAAAGTAGAAAATCTCGTGAGCTCCGTTAGCGAAAGAAAACAAAAGACCACTTCAAGGTACTGTAATGAACTCATTCTTTATTTATATTGGTGTTAAACCTACTGTATTCCAACTTTTCTATGGTTTATAAACTATTTTACTAGCCATAGATTCATCAAAATAAGCAACTAACACACGAAAAACAGAATCTGTCAAAAACAGAACAGTCTGTAGTAATCTGTAACTAGCGCAAGATATGCGACCCCAAAAATTATAAAATAATTTTCTGGACGTTAGGAATTTATCTATTAACCATCTGCAAAAATAATTAACTAAATATAACTTTCCAAATAAAAATGGGAGCAGTTCTCGTGAGCCCTAAAGTTTCTGTTTTTTACAGCAAGATAACAAGACTTTCCCAAAGTCTTCCCAATGGTTCTACTTGGCACAAACACTAATTAAACACAAAAAACACAACCAAAACAGAGGCTAGGTAAATTATTTATTACTAAACAGGAGCAAAAATCAAGGAATAAAAATAAAATTGGGTTGCCTCCCAACAAGCGCTATCGTTTAACGCCCCTAGCTAGGCATAAAAAGCAAGGATAGATCTAGGTATTGCCATCTTTGGTAGGCAATCCATAAGTGGCTCTCATAATAGATTCATAAGGTAATTTAATTTTATTTCTAGGAAAGTGTTCCATGCCTTTCCTTAACGAAAATTGGAATCTAATATTTCCTTCCTTCATATCAATAATTGCACCAATCGTTTTAAGGAAAGGTCTACCAAGGATAATAGGACATGAAGGATTGCAATCTATGTCAAGAAAAAAAAATCTTCGGGCACATAATTCCTATTTGCGAAAATAAGAACATCATTTATTCTTCCCGTTGGTTTCTTAATAGTGGAATCCGCAAGGTGCAAGTTTAAAGAGCAATCATCAAAATCACGGAAACCTAACAAATCACACAAGGTCTTTGGAATCGTGGAAACACTAGCACCCAAATCACATAAAGCATAGAACTCATGATATTTAATCTTAATTTTAATAGTTGGTTCCCACTCATCATAAAGTTTTCTAGGGATAGAAACTTCCAACTCAAGTTTTTCTTCATAAGATTGCATCAAGGCATCAACGATATGTTTAGTAAACGATTTATTTTGACTATAAGCATGAGGAGAATTTAGCACGGATTGCAACAAGGAAATACAATCAATCAAAGAGAAATTTTCATAATTAAATTCCTTGAAATCCAAAATAGTGGGTTTAGCAACATCTAGGGTTTTAATTTCTCCAATCCCACTTTCATCAAATTTAGCATCAAGATCTAAAATCTTCGAATTTTTGGAATGCCTTCTAGGTAAAGGTGGATCATATTCAGTCCCATAATTATCAACATTCATATTGCAAAACAAAGGTTTAATAGAGGACACATCAATAACTTTTAGATCTTCATCTTTATTTTCATAGGAACTAGAAGAACACGCTCTTATAAAGGCATCTTTCTTAGCACGCATCCTAGCGATTCTTTATTTGCACTCATCAATGGAAATTCTCATGGCTTTGAGAGACTCGTTGATATCATGCTTAGGAGGAATAGATCTAAGTTTCAAAGAATCAACATAAGAGAAATTCTATCAACGTTCCTAGCCAACTCATCAATCTTAAGCAGTTTTTCTTCAATCAAACCATTGAAATTCTTTTGCAAAGTAATAAATTCTTTAATATTAGATTCAAAATCAGAGGGCATCTTATTATAATTTCCATAAGAATTGTTGTAGGAATTACCATAATTATTAGAGGGATTACTAGGATAAGGCCTAGGATTAAAATTTCCTCTATACGCGTTGTTACCAAAATTGTTCCTACCAAAAAAATTCACATCCATAGATTCATTATTATTCTCAATCAAAGTAGACAAGGGCATATCATTAGGATCAGAAGAAACACTCTTACTAGCAAATAATTTCATAAGTTCATCCATATTTCCACTCAAAACATTAATTTCTTCTATCGCATGCACCTTTTTATTAGTAGATCTTTCAGTATGCCATTGAGAATAATTAACCATAATATTATCTAGGAGTTTAGTAGCTTCTCCTAAAGTTATTTCCATAAAAGTGCCTCCCGCGGCCGAATCTAAAAGATTTCTAGAAGCAAAATTCAATCCAGCATAAATTTTTGTATAATCATCCACAAATTCAAACCGTGAGTAGGGCAATTACGTATCATAAATTTCATCCTCTCCCAAGCTTGTGCAACATGTTCATGATCAAGTTGCTTAAAATTCATAATATCATTTCTAAGGGAGATGATCTTAGCGGGAGGAAAATACTTAGAGATAAAAGCATCTTTGCACTTGTTCCAAGAATCAATACTATTTTCAGGCAAAGACGAAAACCAAGCTTTAGCACGATCTCTAAGCGAAAAAGGAAATAGCTTCAACTTAACAATATCATTGTTCACATCTTTCTTCTTTTGCATATGACACAAATCAACGAAGCTATTTAGATGGGTAGCGGCATCTTCACTAGGAAGGCCGGAAAATGGATCTTTCATGACAAGATTCAGCAAAGCGCCATTAATTTCACAAGATACAACATCAGTAAGAGGAGCAATCAGAGTGCTAATAAAATCATTGTTGTGGGTATTGGTAGAGTCACACAATTTAGTGTTATCTTGAGCCATCGTGACAAGCAAGCAATCCAACACACAAGCAAACAAAAAGCAAGCGGGCAAAAGAGGCAAATGGAGAAAGAGAGGGAGGATAGAGAGAGAGGGCGAATAAAACGACAAGGGTGAAGTGGGGGAGAGGAAAACGAGAGGCAAATGGCAAATAATGTAATGCGGGAGATAAGGGTTGTGATGGCTACATGGTATGTTGACTTTTGCGTAGACTCCCCGGCAACGGCGCCAGAAATCTTCTTGCTACCTCTTGAGCATTGCGTTGGATTTCCTTGAAGAGGAAAGGATGATGTAGAAAAGTAGCGTAAGTATTTCCCTTAGTTTTTGAGAACCAAGGTATCAATCCAGTAGGAGGTTACGCGTGAGTCCCTCGTACCTACACAAAACAAATAACTCCTTGCAACCAACGCGATAAGGGGTTGTCAATCCCTTCACGGTCACTTACGAGAGTGAGATCTGATAGATATGATAAGATAATATTTTTGGTATTTTTGTGATAAAGATGCAAAGTAAAATAAAAGAAAAGTAAAAAGCAAATGAAATAACTAAGTATTGGAAGATTAATATGATGAAGATAGACCCGGGGGCCATAGGTTTCACTAGTGGCTTCTCACAAGAACATAAGTATTTTACGGTGGGTGAACTAATTACTGTTGAGCAATTGACAGAATTGAGCATAGTTATGAGAATATCTAGGTATGATCATGTATATAGGCATCATGTCCGAGACAAGTAGACCAACTCCTGCCTGCATCTACTACTATTACTCCACTCATCGACCGCTATCCAGCATCCATCTAGAGTATTAAGTTCATGAAAACAGAGTAACGCCTTAAGCAAGATGACATGATGTAGAGGGATAAATTCATGCAATATGATAAAAAAACCAGCTTGTTATCCTCGATGGCAACAACACAATACGTGCCTTGCTGCCCCTACTATCACTGGGAAAGGACACCGCAAGATTGAACCCAAAGCTAAACACTTCTCCCATTGCAAGAAAGATCAATCTAGTAGGGCAAACCAAACTGATAATTCGAAGAGACTTGCAAAGATAACCAATCATACATAAAAGAATTCAGAGAAGATTCAAATATTGTTCATAGATAATCTTGATCATAAACCCACAATTCATCGTTCTCAACAAACACACCGCAAAAAGAAGATTACATCGAATAGATCTCCACAAGAGACGGGGAGAACATTGTATTGAGATCCAAAAAGAGAGAAGAAGCCATCTAGCTAATAACTATGAACCTGAAGGTCTGAGGTAAACTACTCACACTTCATCGGAGAAGCTATGGTGTTGATGTAGAAGCCCTCCGTGATGGATGCCCCCTCTGGCGGAGCTCCGGAATAGGCCCCAAGATGGGATCTCGTGGATACAGAAGGTTGCGGCAGTGGAATTGAGATTTTGGCTCCCGTTTTGATTGTTTGGGGGTACGTAGGTATATATAGGAGGAAGGAGTACGTCGGTGGAGCAACAAGGGGCCCACAAGGGTGGAGGGCGCGCCTGGGGGGGGGGGGTAGGCGCGCCCCCTACCTCGTGGCTTCCTCCTTTATTTCTTGACGTAGGGTCCAAGTCTCCTGGATCATGTTCATTCCGAAAATCACGTTCCCAAAGGTTTCATTCTGTTTGGACTCCGTTTGATATTCCTTCTCTGCGAAACTCTGAAATAGGCAAAAAATAGCAATTCTGGGCTGGGCCTCCGGTTAATAGGTTAGTCCCAAAAATAATATAAAAGTGGATAATAAAGCCCATTAATGTCCAAAATAGTAGATAATATAGCATGGAGCAATCAAAAATTATAGATACGTTGGAGACGTATCACCGTCATTCTCCCTCTTCATGTAAACCTTATAAAATAAGAGAGAATAGGCATAAGTATTGTGACATAATGTGTAATAACATCCTATAATGCAATAAATATCGATATAAAAGCATGATGCAAAATGGACGTATCAAAGCACCGATGGGGGACAAGCCTGCTGCAGATGCAGCTGACAACGTTAAGAACGTCTGGCAAAGCAAAGCTAATGACTACTCGATAGTTCAATGTGCCATGCTTTACGGCTTAGAACTAGGACTTGAACAATGTTTTGAATGTCATGGAGCATATGAGATGTTCCAGGAGTTGAAGTTAATATTTCAAGCAAATTCATAGATTGAGAGATATGAAGTCTCCAATAAGTTCTATAGCTGCAAAATGGAGGAGAATAGTTCTGTCAGTGAACATATACTCAGAATGTCTGGGTACCACAACCACTTGACTCAGCTGGGAGTTAATCTTCCCGATGATAGTGTCATTGACAGAGTTCTTCAATCACTGCCACCAAGCTACAAGAGCTTCATCATGAACTATAATTTGCAAGGGATGGATAAAAAAATTCCCGAGCTCTTCGCAATGCTAATGGCTGCAGAGGTAGAAATCAAGAAGGAGCAACAAGTGTTGATCATCAACAAGACAAATAGTTTGAAAAAGAAGGGCAAAGGGAAGAAGGGGAACTTCAAGAAGAACAGCAAACAAGTTGCTGCTCAAGTGAAGAAGCCCAAGTCTGGACCTAAGCCTGAGACTGAGTGCTTCTACTGCAAAGGGACTGGCACTAGAAGTGGAACTGCCCCAAGTATTTGGCGGATAAGAAGGATGTCAAAGTGAAAGGTATATTCGATATACATGTTATTGATGTGTACCTTACTAATGCTCACAGTAGCCCCTGGGTATTTGATACTGGTTTTGTTGCTAATATTAGCAACTCGAAACAAGGGCTACGGATTAAGTGAAGATTGGCTAAGGACGAGGTGACGATGCGCGTGGGAAATGGTTCCAAAGTCGATGTGATCGCCATCAGCACGCTACCTCTACATCTACCTTCAGGATTAGTATTAGACCTGAATAATTGTTATTTGGTGCCAGCGTTAAGCACGAACATTATATCTGGATCTTGTTTGATGCGAGATGGTTATTCATTTAAATTAGAGAATAATGGATGTTCTATTTACATGAGTAATATCTTTTATGGTCATGCACCCTTGATGAGTGGTCTATTTTTACTAAATCTCGATAGTAGTGATACACATATTCATAATATTGAAGCCAAAAGATATATGTTTAATAATGATAGTGCAACTTATTTGTGGCACTGCCGTTTAGGTCATATTAGTGTAAAGCGCATGAAGAAACTCCATACTGATGGACTTTTGGAATCATTTGATTATGAATCACTTGATGCTTGTGAACCATGCCTCATGGGCAAGATGACTAAGACTCCGTTCTTCGGAACAATGGAACGAGCAACAGACTTATTGAAATAATACATACTGATGTATGCGGTCCGATGAGTGTTGATGCTCGTGGCGAGTATCGTTATTTTCTGACCTTCACTGATGATTTGAGCAGGTATGGGTTATCTACTTGATGAAACATAAGTATGAAACATTTGAAAAGTTCAAAGAATTTTAGAGTGAAGTGGAAAATCATCGTAACAAGAAAATTAAGTTTCTACGATCAGATTGTGGAGGTGAATATTTGAGTTACGAGTTTGGTCTTCATTTGAAACAATGCGGAATAGTTTCACAACTCACGCCACCTGGAACACCACAGCGTAATGGTGTGTCCGAACATTGTAACCGCACTTTATTAGATATGGTGCGATCTATGATGTCTCTTATTGATTTACCGCTATCGTTTGGGGGTTATGCTTTAGAGACGGCTACATTCACGTTAAATAGGGCACCATCAAAATCTGTTGAGACGACACCTTATGAACTTTGGTTTCGCAAGAAACCCAAGTTGTCGTTTCTTAAAGTTTGGGGTTGCGATGCTTATGTGAAAAAGCTTCAACCTGATAAGCTCGAACCCAAATCGGAAAAATGTGTCTTAATAGGATAACCAAAGGAGACTGGTGGGTACACCTTCTATCACAGATCCGAAGGCAAGATATCTGTTGCTAAGAATGGATCCTTTCTAGAGAAGGAGTTTCTCTCGAAAGAAGTGAGTGGGAGGAAATTCAAACTTGATGAGGTAACTATACCTGCTCCCTTATTGGAAAGTAGTTCATCACAGAAATCAGTTCCAGTCATTCCTACACCAGTAAGTGGGGAAGCTAATGATGATGATCATGAAACTTCTGATCAAGTTACTACCGAACCTCGTAGGTCAACTAGAGTAAGATCCGCACCAGAGTGGTACGGTAATCCTGTTCTGGAGGTCATGTTACTTGACCATGACAAACCTACAAACTATGAGGAAGCGATGATGAGCCCAGATTCCGCAAAATGGCTTGAGGCCATGAAATCTAAGATGGGATCCATGTATGAGAACAAAGTGTGGACTTTGGTTGACTTGCCCGATGATCTGCAAGCCATAGAGAATAAATGGATCTTCAAGTAGAAGACTGACACTGACGGTAATATTATTGTCTACAAAGCTCGACTTGTTGCAAAAGGTTTTCAACAAGCTCAAGGAGTTGACGACGATTAGACCTTCTCACCCGTAGCGATCCATGTATATGATGAAAGTTTGTCCGAATCATGTTAGCAATTGCCGCATTTTATGATTATGAAATTTGGCAAATGGATGTCAAAACTGCATTCCTTAATGGTTATCTTAAAGAAGAGTTGTATATGATGCAACCAAAAGGTTTTGTCAATCCAAAAGGTGCTAACAAAGTGTGCAAGCTCCAATGATCCATTTATGGACTGGTGCAAGCCTCTCGGAGTTGGAATGTTCGTTTTGATAGTGTGATCAAAGCATACGGTTTTATACAGACTTTTGGAGAATCCTGTATTTACAAGAAAGTGAGTGGGAGCTCTGTAGCATTTGTGATATTATATGTAGATGACATATTGTCGATGGGAAATGATACTGAATTTCTGAATAGCATAAAAGGATACTTGAATAAGAATTTTTCAATGAAAAACCTTGGTGAAGCAGCTTATATATTGGGCATCAAGATCTATAGAGATAGATCAAGACACTTAATTGGACTTTCACAAAGCACATACGTTGATAAAGTTTTGAAGAAGTTCAAAATGGATCAAGCAAAGAAAGGGTTCTTGCCTGTGTTACAAGGTGTGAAGTCGAGTCAGAATCAATGCTCGACCACTGCAGAAGATAGAGAAAAAATGAAAGCCATTCCCTATGCTTCAGCCATAGGTTCCATCATGTATGCAATGTTGTGTACCAGACCAGATGTGTGCCTTGCTATTAGTTTAGCAGGGAGGTTCCAAAGTAATCCAGGAGTGGATCACTGGACTTCAGTCAAGAATATCCTGAAATACCTGAAAAGGGCTAAGGATATGTTTCTCATTTATGGAGGTGACAAAGAGCTCGTTGTAAACGGTTACGTCGATGCAAGCTTTGACACTGATCCGGTTGACTCTAAATCACAAACCAGATACGATTTTTATTGAATGGTGGAGCTATCAGTTGGTGCAGTTCCAAGCAGAGCGTTGTGGAGAGATCTACATGTGAAGCGGAGTACATAGCTAATTCGGAAGCAGCAAATGAAGGAGTCTGGATGAAGGAGTTCATATCCGATCTAGGTGTCATACCTAGTGCATCGGGTCCAATGAAAATCTTTTGTGACAATACGGGTGCAATTGCCTTGGCAAAGGAATCAAGATTTCACAAGAGAACCAAGCACATCAAGAGACGCTTCAATTCCATCCACGATCAAGTCAAGGAGGGACACATAGAGATTTGCAAGATACATACAGATCCGAATGTTGCAGACCCATTGACTAAGCCTCTCTCACGAGCAAAACATGATCAGCACCAAGACTCCATGGGTGTTAGAATCATTACCGTGTAATCTAGATTATTGACTCTAGTGCAAGTGGGAGAGTGAAGGAAATATGAACTAGAAGCAATAATAAAGTTGTTATTTATATTTCCTTATATCATGATAAATGTTTATTATTCATGCTAGAATTGTATTAACCGGAAATTTAGTACATGTGTGAATATATAGACAAACTGAGTGTCACTAGTATGCATCTACTTGACTATCTCGTTAATCAAAGATGGTTAAGTTTCCTAACCATTGACATGAGTTGTCATTTGATTAATGGGATCACATCATTAGAGAATGATGTGATTGACTTGACCCATCCGTTAGCTTAGCACGATGATCGTTTAGTTTGTTGCTATTGATTTGTTCATAACTTATACATGTTCCTATAACTATGAGATTATGCAAATCCCGAATACCGGCGGAACACCTAGTGTGCTATCAAACGTCACAACGTAAATGGGTGACTATAAAGATGCTCTACAGGTGTCTCTGATGGTGTTTGTTCAGTTGGCATAGATCGAGATTAGGATTTGTCACTCCGTGTATCGGAGAGGTATCTCTGGGCCCTCCCGGTAATGCACATCACTATAAGCCTTGCAAGCAATGTGACTAGTGAGTTAGTTACAGGATGTTGCATTACGGAATGAGTAAAGAGACTTGCCGGTGACGATATTGAACTAGGTATTGAGGTACCGACGATCGAATCTCGGGCAAGTAACATACCGATGACAAAGGGAACAACGTATGTTGTTATGGGGTTTAACCGATAAAGATCTCCATAGAATATTGATACGTCTCCGTCGATTCTACTTTTCCAAACACTCTTGCCCTTTTTTGGACTCTAACTTGCATGATTTGAATGGAACTAACCCGGACTGACGCTGTTTTCAGCAGAATTACCATGGTGTTATTTATGTGCAGAAACAAACATTCTCGGAATGACCTGAAATTTCACGGAGCAACTTTTTGGAAAATATAAAAAATACCTGCAAAAGATGAAGGCCAGGGGGCCCACCACCTGTCCACGAGGGTGGGGGCGCGCTTGCCCCCCTAGGGCGCACCCCCCTACCTCGTGGGCCCCTTGGTGCCTCTCCGACTCCAAATCCAACTCTATATATTGTGTTTCGGGGAGAAAAAAATCAGAGAGAAGAATTCATCGCGTTTTACGATACGGAGCCACCGCCAAGCCCTAAAACCTCTCGGGAGGGCTAATCTGGAGTCCGTTCGGGGCTCCGGAGAGGGGAATCCGTCGCCATCGTCATCATCAACCATCATCCATCACCAATTTCATGATGCTCACCGCGTGCGTGAGTAATTCCATCGTAGGCTTGCTGGACGGTGATGGGTTGGATGGGATCTATCATGTAATCGAGTTAGTTTTGTTAGGGTTTGATCCCTAGTATCCACTATGTTCTGAGATTGATGTTGCTATAACTTTGCTATGCTTAATGCTTGTCACTAGGGCCCAAGTGCCATGATTTCAGATCTGAACCTATTATGTTTTCATCAATATATGAGTGTTCTTGATCCTATCTTGCAAGTCTATAGTCACCTATTATATGTTATGATCCGTTAACCCTGAAGTGACAATAATCAGGATACTTACCGGTGATGACCGTAGTTTGAGGAGTTCATGTATTCACTATGTGTTAATGCTTTGGTCCGGTACTCTATTAAAAGGAGGCCTTAATATCCCTTAGTTTCCGTAAGGACCCCGCTGCCACGGGAGGGTAGGACAAAAGATTGAAGGAAATATGCCCTAGAGGCAATAATAAAGTTATTATTTATTTCCTTATATCATGATAAATGTTTATTATTCATGCTAGAATTGTATTAACCGGAAACATAATACATGTGTGAATACATAGACAAACAAAGTGTCACTAGTATGCCTCTACTTGACTAGCTCGTTAATCAAAGATGGTTATGTTTCCTAACCATGAACAATGAGTTGTTATTTGATTAACGGGATCACATCATTAAGTGAATGATCTGATTGACATGACCCATTCGATTAGCTTAGCACCCGATCGTTTAGTATGTTGCTATTGCTTTCTTCATGACTTATACATGTTCCTATGACTATGAGATTATGCAACTCCCGTTTGCCGGAGGAACACTTTGTGTGCTACCAAACGTCACAACGTAACTGGGTGATTATAAAGGAGCTCTACAGGTGTCTCCAAAGGTACATGTTGGGTTGGCGTATTTCGAGATTAGGATTTGTCACTCCGATTGTCGTAGAGGTATCTCTGGGCCCTCTCGGTAATGCACATCACTTAAGCCTTACAAGCATTGCAACTAATGAGTTAGTTGCGGGATGATGTATTACAAAACGAGTAAAGAGACTTGCCGGTAACGAGATTGAACTAGGTATTGGAATACCGACGATCGAATCTCGGGCAAGTAACATACCGATGACAAAGGGAACAACGTATGTTGTTATGCGGTCTGAACGATAAAGATCTTCGTAGAATATGTAGGAGCCAATATGAGCATCCAAGTTCCGCTATTGGTTATTGACCGTAGACGTGTCTCGGTCATGTCTACATTGTTCTCGAACCCGTAGGGTCCGCACGCTTAAGGTTACGATGACAGTTATATTATGAGTTTATGCATTTTGATGTACCGAAGTTTGTTCGGAGTCCCGGATGTGATCACGGACATGACGAGGAGTCTCGAAATGGTCGAGACATAAAGATTGATATATTGGAAGCCTATGTTTGGATATCGGAAGTGTTCCGGGTGAAATCGGGATTTTACCGGAGTACCGGGAGGTTACCGGAACCCCCGGGAGCTATATGGGCCATAGTGGGCCTTAGTGGAAAAGAGAAGGGGCTGCCCAAAGTGGGCCGCGCGCCCCTCCCCTCCCTTGGTCCGAATAGGGCAAGGAGAGGGGGCCGGCCACCCTCTCTCTTTTCCCCCCTCCGCGAATCCTATTCCAACTAGGATTGGGGGGGGATCCTACTCCCGGAGGAAGTAGGACTCTCCTGGCGCGCCTCTCCTAGGCCGGCCGCAACCCCCCCCCCCCCCTTGGTCCTTTATATACTGAGGCAGGGGAACCCCAGAGAGACACAAGTTGATCCACGTGATCTTATTCTTAGCCGTGTGCGACGCCCCCAACCACCATAGTCGTTGATAATATTGTAGCGGTGCTTAGGCGAAGCCCTGCGACAGTAGTACATCAAGATCGTCACCACGCCGTCGTGCTGACAGAACTCTTCCCTGACACTTTGCTGGATCGGAGTCCGAGGATCGTCATCGAGCTGAACGTGTGCTAAAACTCGGAGGTGCCGTAGTTTCGGTGCTTGATCGGTCGGGCCGTGAAGACGTACGACTACATCAACCAAACGCTTCCGTTGTTGATCTACAAGGGTACGTAGATCACACTCTCCCCTCGTTGCTATGCATCACCATGATCTTGCGTGTGCGTAGGAATTTTTTTGAAATTACTACGTTCCCCAACAGTGGCTTCCGAGCCTAGGTTTTATATGTTGATGTTATATGCACGAGTAGAACACAAGTGAGTTGTGGGCGATATAAGTCATACTGCTTACCAGCATGTCATACTTTGGTTCGGCGGTATTGTTGGACGAACCGGCCCGAACCGACATTACGCGTACGCTTACGCGAGACCGGTTCTCCCGACGTGCTTTGCACATAGGTGGCTTGCGGGTGACAGTTTCTCCAACTTTAGTTGAATCAAGTGTGGCTATGCCCGGTCCTTGCGAAGGTTAAAACAGCACCAACTTGACAAACTATCGTTGTGGTTTTGATGCGTAGGTAAGATTGGTTCTTGCTTAAGCCCGTAGCAGCCACGTAAAACTTGCAACAACAAAGTAGAGGACATCTAACTTGTTTTTGCAGGGCATGTTGTGATGTGATATGGTCAAGACATGATGCAGATTTTTATTGTATGAGATGATCATGTTTTGTAACCAATTTATCGGCAACTGGCAGGAGCCATATGGTTGTCGCTTTATTGTATGCAATGCAATCGCGATGTAATGCTTTACTTTATCACTAAGCGGTAGCGATAGTCGTGGAAGCACAAGCTTGGCGAGACGACAACGATGCTATGATGGAGATCAAGGTGTCACGCCGGTGACGATGGTGATCACGACGGTGCTTCGGAGATGGAGATCACAAGCACAAGATGATGATGGCCATATCATATCACTTTTATTGATTGCATGTGATGTTTATCTTTTATGCATCTTATCTTGCTTTGATTGACGGTAGCATTATAAGATGATCTCTCACTAATTATCAAGAAGTGTTCTCCCTGAGTATGCACCGTTGCGAAAGTTCTTCGTGTTGAGACACCACGTGATGATCGGGTGTGATAGGCTCTACGTTCAAATACAACGGGTGCAAAACAGTTGCACACGCGGAATACTAAGGTTAAACTTGACGAGCCAAGCATATACAGATATGGCCTCGGAACAAGGAGACCGAAAGGTCAAGCGTGAATCATATAGAAGATATGATCAACATAGTGATGTTCACCAATGAAACTACTCCATCTCACGTGATGATCGGACATGGTTTAGTTGATTTGGATCACGTAATCACTTAGAGGATTAGAGGGATGTCTATCTAAGTGGGAGTTCTTTAAGTAAATTAACTAAACTTAAATTTATCATGAAACTTAGTACCTGATAAGTATCTTGCTTGTTTATGCTTGTTTGTAGATAGATGGCTCGTGCTGTTGTTCCGTTGAATTTTAATGCATTCCTTGAGAAAGCAAAGTTGAAAGATGATGGTAGCAATTACATGGACTGGGTCCGTAACTTGAGGATTATCCTCATTGCTGCACAGAAGAATTACGTCCTGGAAGCACCGCTGGGTGCCAGGCCTGCTGCTGGAGCAACGCCGGATGTTATGAACGTCTGGCAGAGCAAAGCTGATGACTACTCAATAGTTCAGTGTGCCATGCTTTACGGCTTAGAATCGGGACTTCAACGACGTTTTGAACGTCATGGAGCATATGAGATGTTCCAGGAGTTGAAGTTAATATTTCAAGCAAATGCCCGGATTGAGAGATATGAAGTCTCCAATAAGTTCTATAGCTGCAAGATGGAGGAGAATAGTTCTGTCAGTGAGCATATACTCAAAATGTCTGGGTATAATAATCACTTGATTCAATTGGGAGTTAATCTTCCAGATGATTGCGTCATTGACAGAATTCTCCAATCACTGCCACCAAGCTACAAGAGCTTCGTGATGAACTATAATATGCAAGGGATGAATAAGACTATTCCTGAGCTCTTCGCAATGCTGAAAGCTGCGGAGGTAGAAATCAAGAAGGAGCATCAAGTGTTGATGGTCAACAAGACCACTAGTTTCAAGAAAAAGGGCAAAGGGAAGAAGAAGGGGAACTTCAAAAAGAACGGCAAGCAAGTTGCTACTCAAGAGAAGAAACCCAAACCTGGACCTAAGCCTGAAACTGAGTGCTTCTACTGCAAGCAGACTGGTCACTGGAAGCGGAACTGCCCCAAGTATTTGGCGGATAAGAAGGATGGCAAGGTGAACAAAGGTATATATGATATACATGTTATTGATGTGTACCTTACTAATGCTTGCAGTAGCACCTGGGTATTTGATACTGGTTCTGTTTCTAATATTTGCAACTCGAAACAGGTACTACGGATTAAGCGAAGATTGGCTAAGGACGAGGTGACGATGCGCGTGGGAAACGGTTCCAAAGTCGATGTGATCACAGTCGGCACGCTACCTCTACATCTACCTTCGGGATTAATATTAGACCTAAATAATTGTTATTTGGTGCCAGCATTAAGCATGAACATTATATCTGGATCTTGTTTGATGCGAGACGGTTATTCATTTAAATCTGAGAATAATGGTTGTTCTATTTATATGAGTAATATCTTTTATGGTCATGCACCCTTAAATGAGTGGTCTATTTTTATTAAATCTTGATAGTAGTGACACACATATTCATAGTGTTAAAGCCAAAAAATGCAGAGTTGATAATGATAGTGCAACTTATTTGTGGCACTGCCGTTTAGGTCATATCGGTGTAAAGCGCATGAAGAAACTCCATACTGATGGACTTTTGGAACCACTTGATTATGAATCACTTGGTACTTGCGAACCGTGCCTCATGGGCAAGATGACTAAAACACCGTTCTCCGGTACTATGGAGAGAGCAACAGATTTGTTGGAAATCATACATAAAGATGTATGTGGCCCGATGAATATTGAGGCTCGTGGCGGATATCGTTATTTTCTCACCTTCACAGATGACTTAAGCAGATATGGGTATATCTACTTAATGAAACATAAGTCTGAAACGTTTGAAAAGTTCAAAGAATTTCAGAGTGAAGTTGAAAATCATCATAACAAGAAAATAAATTTTCTACGATCTGATCATGGAGGAGAATATTTGAGTTACGAGTTTGGTGTACATTTGAAACAATGCAGAATAGTTTCGCAACTCACGCCACCCGGAACACCACAGCGCAATGGTGTGTCCGAATGTCGTAATCGTACTTTACTAGATATGGTGCGATCTATGATGTCTCTTACTGATTTACCGCTATCGTTTTGGGATACGCTCTAGAGATGGCCGCATTCACGTTAAATAGGGCACCATCAAAATCCGTTGAGACGACGCCTTATGAACTGTGGTTTGGCAAGAAACCAAAGTTGTCGTTTCTGAAAGTTTGGGGCTGCGATGCTTATGTGAAAAAGCTTCAACCTGATAAGCTCGAACCCAAATCGGAGAAATGTGTCATCATAGGATATCCAAAGGAGACTATTGGATACACCTTCTATCACAGATCCGAAGGCAAGACTTTTGTTGCTAAGTTCGGAAACTTTCTAGAGAAGGAGTTTCTCTCAAAAGAAGTGAGTGGGAGGAAAGTAGAACTTGACGAGGTAACTGTACCTACTCCCTTATTGGAAAGTAGTGCATCACAGAAAACTGTTTCTGTGACACCTGCACCAGTGAGTGAGGAAGCTAATGATGATGATCATGAAACTTCAGAACAAGATACTACTGAACCTCGTAGATCAACCAGAGTAAGATCCGCGCCAGAGTGGTACGGTAATCCTGTTCTGCAAGTCATGCTACTAGATCATGATGAACCTACGAACTATGAAGAAGCGATGGTGAGCCCAGATTCCGCAAAATGGCTTGAAGCCATGAAATCTAAGATGGGATCCATGTATGAGAACAAAGTGTGGACTTTGGTTAACTTGCCCGATGATCAGCAAGCAATTGAGAATAAATGGATCTTCAAGAAGAAGACTGACGCTGACGGTAATATTACTGTCTACAAAGCTCGACTTGTCGCAAAAGGTTTTCGGCAAGTTCAAGGGATTGACTATGATGAGACCTTCTCACCCGTAGCGATGCTTAAGTCTGTCCGAATCATGCTAGCAATTGCCACATTTTATGATTATGAAATATGGCAGATGGATGTCAAAACTGCATTCCTGAATGGATTTCTGGAAGAAGAGTTGTATATGATGCAACCAGAAGGTTTTGTCGATCCAAAGGGAGCTAACAAAGTGTGCAAGCTCCAGCGATCCATTTATGGACTGGTGTAAGCCTCTCGGAGTTGGAATAAACGTTTTGATAGTGTGATCAAAGCATTTGGTTTTTTACAGACTTTTGGAGAAGCCTGTATTTACAAGAAAGTGAGTGGGAGCTCTGTAGCATTTCTGATATTATATGTGGATGACATATTACTAATTGGAAATGATGTAGAATTTCTGGATAGCATAAAGGGATACTTGAATAAGAGTTTTTCAATGAAAGACCTCGGTGAAGCTGCTTACATATTAGGCATTAAAATCTATAGAGATAGATCAAGACGCTTAATTGGACTTTCACAAACCACATACCTTGACAAAGTTTTGAAGAAGTTCAAAATGGATCAAGCAAAGAAATGGTTCTTGCCTGTGTTACAAGGTGTGAAGTTGAGTAAGACTCAATGCCCGACCATTGCAGAAGATAGAGAGAATATGAAAGATGTTCCCTATGCTTCAGCCATAGGCTCTATCATGTATGCAATGCTGTGTACCAGACCTGATGTGTGCCTTGCTATAAGTCTAGCAGGGAGGTACCAAAGTAATCCAGGAGTGGATCACTGGACAGCGGTCAAGAACATCCTGAAATACCTGAAAAGGACTAAGGATATGTTTCTCATATATGGAGGTGACAAAGAGCTCATCGTAAAAGGTTACGTTGATGCAAGCTTTGACACTGATCCGGACGATTCTAAATAGCAAACCGGATACGTGTTTACATTAAACGGTGGAGCTGTCAGTTGGTGCAGTTATAAACAAAGCGTTGTAGCGGGATCTACATGTGAAGCGGAGTACATAGCTGCTTCAGTAGTAGCAAATGAAGGAGTCTGGATGAAGGAGTTCATATCCGATCTAGGTGTCATACCTAGTGCATCGGGTCCAATGAAAATCTTTTGTGACAATACTGGTGCAATTGCCTTGGCAAAGGAATCCAGATTTCACAAGAGAACCAAGCACATCAAGAGACGCTTCAATTCCATCCGGGATCTAGTCCAGGTGGGAGACATAGAGATTTGCAAGATACATACGGATCTGAATGTTGCAGACCCGTTGACTAAGCCTCTTCCACGAGCAAAACATGATCAGCACCAAGGCTCCATGGGTGTTAGAATCATTCGTGTAATCTAGATTATTGACTCTAGTGCAAGTGGGAGACTGAAGGAAATATGCCCTAGAGGCAATAATAAAGTTATTATTTATTTCCTTATATCATGATAAATGTTTATTATTCATGCTAGAATTGTATTAACCGGAAACATAATACATGTGTGAATACATAGACAAACAAAGTGTCACTAGTATGCCTCTACTTGACTAGCTCGTTAATCAAAGATGGTTATGTTTCCTAACCATGAACAATGAGTTTTTATTTGATTAACGGGATCACATCATTAAGTGAATGATCTGATTGACATGACCCATTCCATTAGCTTAGCACCCGATCGTTTAGTATGTTGCTATTGCTTTCTTCATGACTTATACATGTTCCCATGACTATGAGATTATGAAACTCCCGTTGGCCGGAGGAACACTTTGTGTGCTACCAAACGTCACAACGTAACTGGGTGATTATAAAGGAGCTCTACAGGTGTCTCCAAAGGTACATGTTGGGTTGGCGTATTTCGAGATTAGGATTTGTCACTCCGATTGTCGGAGAGGTATTTCTGGGCCCTCTCGGTAATGCACATCACTTAAGCCTTGCAAGCATTGCAACTAATGAGTTAGTTGCGGGATGATGTATTACAGAACGAGTAAAGAGACTTGCCGGTAACGAGATTGAACTAGGTATTGGAATACCGACGATCGAATCTCGGGCAAGTAACATACCGATGACAAAGGGAACAACATATGTTGTTATGCGGTCTGACCGATAAAGATCTTCGTAGAATATGTAGGAGCCAATATGAGCATCCAGGTTCCGCTATTGGTTATTGACCGGAGACGTGTCTCGGTCATGTCTACATTGTTCTTGAACCCGTAGGGTCCGCACGCTTAAGGTTACGATGACGGTTATATTATGAGTTTATGCATTTTGATGTACCGAAGTTTGTTCGGAGTCCCGGATGTGATCACGGACATGACGAGGAGTCTCGAAATGGTCGAGACATAAAGATTGATATATTGGAAGCCTATGTTTGGATATCGGAAGTGTTCCGGGTGAAATCAGGATTTTACCGGAGTACCGGGAGGTTACCGGAACCCCCCGGGAGCTCTATGGGCCATAGTGGGCCTTAGTGGAAAAGAGAAGGGGCTGCCCAAAGTGGGCCGCGCGCCCCTCCCCTCCCTTGGTCTGAATAGGACAAGGAGAGGGGGCCGGCCACCCTCTCTCTTTCCCCCCCTCCGTGAATCCTATTCCAACTAGGATTGGGGGGGAATCCTACTCCCAGAGGGAGTAGGACTCTCCTGGCGCGCCTCTCCTAGGCCGGCCGCAACCCCCCCCCCCCTTGGTCCTTTATATACTGAGGCAGGGGAACCCCAAAGAGACACAAGTTGATCCACGTGATCTTATTCTTAGCTGTGTGCGGCGCCCCCAGCCACCATAGTCCTCGATAATATTGTAGCGGTGCTTAGGCGAAGCCCTGCGACAGTAGTACATCAAGATCGTCACCACGCCGTCGTGCTTACGGAACTCTTCCCCGACACTTTGCTGGATCGGAGTCCGGGGATCGTCATCGAGCTGAACGTGTGCTAAAACTCGGAGGTGCCCTAGTTTCGGTGCTTGATCGGTCGGGCCGTGAAGACGTACGACTACATCAACCAAACGCTTCCGTTGTTGATCTGCAAGGGTACGTAGATCACACTCTCCCCTCGTTGCTATGCATCACCATGATCTTGCGTGTGCGTAGGAAAATTTTTGAAATTACTACGTTCCCCAACAAAGATGTCATGCAAGTTCTTTTCCATAAGCACGTATGACGATATTCGGAATACATGCCTACATTATATTAATGAACTGGAGCTAGTTCTGTGTCACCCTAGGTTATGACTGTTACATGATGAACCACATCCGGCATAATTCTCCATCACTGATACATTGCCTACGAGCTTTCCATATATTGTTCTTCGCTTATTTACTTTCCCGTTGCTATTGCTATCATCACTACAAAATACCAAAAACTTTACTTTTACTACTGTTACCTTTTGCTACCGTTACCACTGCTATCATATTACTTTGCTACTAAATACTTTGCTGCAGATACTAAGTTTCCAGGTGTGGTTGAATTGACAACTCAGCTGCTAATACTTGAGAGTATTCTTTGGCTCCCCTTGTGTCGAATCAATAAATTTGGGTTGAATACTTTACCCTCGAAAACGGTTGCGATCCCCTATACTTGTGGGTTATCAAGACTATTTTCTGGCGTCGTTGCCGGGGAGCATAGCTCTATTCTTTTAGTCACTTGGGATTTATATCTGCTTATCATTATGGAGAACTTGAAAGATCCAAGAACCAATATTTATCCCTCAACTACGAGGGGAGGTAAGGAACTGCCATCTAGCTCTGCACTTGATTCACCTTCTGTTTTGAGTAAGCTTGCGACACCTAAAACTGCTTCTGCTATTCGTTATGGTATGTCGCATGTTATTGATTATGCTACTTCTGCTATACATGATACTTATTATGAAACTACTTCTATGCTTGATACTACCGTGCCACTTGGTGAATTTCTTGATGAACAACTTGCTAGGGCTAGAGAGATTGAAAATATTGAATCTGATAATACTGATGAAAGTGATGATGAAGAATCACTTGTTATTCCTGAGGTTTATGTTTTTGATCAACAATCCTCTTTACCTATTTTAGCTTGCAAAGATATATACGAACTTAAGAGGTTATTACCTAAATGGAACAAGCATTCTATAAATGCTAGAATGAAACCTGACCCTGCTTTTGCTACTTCACCTATCTGTGTTACCGATAAGGATTATGAATTCTCTGTTGATCCTGATATAATTACTTTAGTTGAATCTGATCCTTTTCATGGTTATGAATCTGAAACTGTTGTGGCACATCTTACTAAATTAAATGATATAGCAACCCTGTTCACTACTGATGAGAGAACTCGTTACTTTTATATCCTTAAAATATTTCCATTCTCATTAAAGGGTGATGGTAAGATATGGTTTAATTCTCTTGATCCTGGTTGTGTGCGTAGTCCCCAGGATATGATTTATTACTTCTTTGCTAAATATTTCCCTGCTCATAAGATACAAGCTGCTTTTAGGGATATATATAATTTTGTGCAAATTAAAGAAGAGAGTCTCCCACAAGCTTGGGGGAGGCTTCTCCAATTACTTAATGCTTTGCCTGATCATCCTTTTAAGAAAAATCAAATATTTGATATCTTTTATAATGGACTAACTGATGCTTCCACAGATTACCTGCATAGTTGTGCTGGTTTTGTTTTCAGGGAAAGAACACCGGATGAAGCTGAAATTCTATTGAATAATATGTTGACAAATGAAAATAATTGGACACCTCTGGAGCCAATTCCAGAGCCTATTCCAAAACCAACTCCTAAGAATAGGGGTATTCTATTTCTCAGTCCTGAAGATATGCAAGAGGCAAAGAAATCTATGAAAGAAAAAGGTATTAAAGCTGAAGATGTTAAGAATTTACCTCCTATTGAAGAAATACATGGTCTTAATTTACCGCCTGTTGAAGAAACATATGATCTTAATCCTTTACCTACTGAAGAAACTCATGGTCTTGATAACCAGACACAGGTAGTAAAGGTAAATTCTCTCTATAGATATGATAAAGCTAAAATCCCATTTACTAAGTTTGCTAGCCCATGCTTAGATGAGTTTGATAAATTTATGGCTAAGCAAGAAGATTTTAATGCTTATTTTGGTAGACAATTGAAATATAATTCAAATATGCTTGAACACTTGGGTGATTATATGGCTAATGTCAAAGGTGAACTTAAACTTATTAGTAAACATGCTTCTATGGTTACCACTCAAGTAGAACAAGTACTTAAAGCTCAAAATGATTTGCTCAATGAATTGAATAGTAAGGACAATGATAATGCTGTTAGAGTTATGACTAGAGGTGGCAAAATGACTCAGGAACCTTTTTATCCTAAAGGCCATCCTAAGAGAATTGAGCAAGATTCTCAGAGAAATAATATAGATGCACCTAGTCCTTCTAAAAGGAAGAAAAAGAAAAATGATAGGACTTTCCATGCTTCTAGTGAACCTGTTACTGAACCACCTAAGAATCCAAATGATATTTCTATTTCTGATGCTGAAACTCAATCTGGTAATGAACCTGAAACTAGTAATAATGTCAATGATAATGTTCATGATGATGCTCAACCTAGCAATGATAATGATGTAGAAATTGAACCTGCTGTTGATTTTGATAACCCACAATCAAAGAATCAATGTTATAATAAGAAAGATTTTGTTGCTAGGAAACATGGTAAAGAAAGAGAACCATGGGTTTAGAAACCCATGCCTTTTCCTCCCAAACCATCCAAGAAAAAGGATGATGAGGATTTTGAGCGCTTTGCTGAAATGATTAGACCTATCTTTTTGCGTATGCGATTAACTGATATGCTCAAAATGAATCCTTATACTTTTAAGGGTGGAATACCGAAGAAACTTGGAGATCCCGGTGTACCCACTATACCATGCTCTATTAAAAGAAACTATGTTAAAACTGCTTTATGTGATCTTGGAGCCGGTGTTAGTGTTATGCCTCTTTCTTTATATCGTAGACTTGATTTGAATAAGTTGACACCTACTGAAATATCTTTGCAAATGGCTGATAAATCAACTGCTATACCTGTCGGTATTTGTGAGGATGTGCCAGTTGTAGTTGCAAACGTTACTATTTTAACGGACTTTGTTATTCTTGATATTCCCGAGGATGATAGTATGTCTATTATTCTTGGAAGACCCTTTTTGAATACTGCAGGGGCTGTTATTGATTGTACTAAAGGCAATGTCACTTTTCATGTTAATGGTAATGAGCATACGGTACACTTTCCGAGGAAACAACCTCAAGTTCATAGTATCAACTCTATTGGAAAAATTCCATTGATTATATTTGGAGGTTTTGAATTTCCTCTTCCTACTGTCAAGAAGAAATATGATATTCTTATTATTGGGGATGTGCATATCCCCGTTGAGGTAATATAGTGTTATTCGAAATTTCTCCGCTTCCATGTTATTCGAAATGAGTTCGTTAACAAGACTTGATCAACCTTGTTAGTGGATTCCTTTTGATGATCATGACATGGATGAAACTAGAAGGCATAACCTTCTGTACCCCACCTTTACTTTCTGTTATTTATATTAAATAAAATAAAAATAGTATTTTTTCTGTTTTTTATCTGATTATCCGTGCAATGTAAAAATACCCCGAAAATAAAAGTTCTCCAAATGCCCTGAAATTTAAATATGATTTTTTTCTGGAATATTTGAGAATATTTGGCACTGAGAACACATCAGGGGGGGTCAACCACCTGCCCACGAGGGTGGAGGGCGCGCCCCCTGCCTCATGGGCCCATGGTGGCTGTCCTCCACTTATTCCTGCACCCACACACTTCTTCTTCCTCCCACAAACACGAATATCTAGCTCAAGCACGAGTTCTAGCTCATCTTGCTGCCATTTTCGATCTCCTTGCTCAAAGCACCTCTCACAAAACTGCTTGGGGAGATTGTTCCTTGGTATGTGACTCCTCCATTGGTCCAATTAGTTTTTGTTCTAGTGCTTTATTCATTGCAAATTTTTGCTGCTTAGGTGACCCTATTCTTGAGCTTGCATGTCAAATTTATATGGTCAAAAGTAGTTTTGTTGCATGATATAGGCCTTAGGCACTTGTAGGAGTAGTTGATATCAATATTATTGAGTTTGGTTTACTTTTATTTTGAAGTTACTAAAAATTTCAGAATTTTTCAGAAAATGATGAAGAGACTTTTGAGGGGCTCATCGAGCCGAAGCTCGAAGGAAAATGCACCAAAGCCTAAGTATAATCTGCCTCGCACCGCGAAGGTTCGGGCGTGTTCTTTTCCATAAGCACGTATGACTATGTTCAGAATACATGCCTACATTATATTAATGAACTGGAGCTAGTTCTGTGTCACCCTAGGTTATGACTGTTACATGATGAACCGCATCTGGCATAATTCTCCATCACCGATCCATTGCCTACGAGCTTTCCATATATTGTTCTTCGCTTATTTACTTTCCCGTTGCTATTACTATCATCACTACAAAATACCAAAAACATTACTTTTACTACTGTTACCTTTTGCTACCGTTACCACTACTATCATATTACTTTGCTACTAAATACTTTGCTGCAGATACTAAGTTTCCAGGTGTGGTTGAATTGACAACTCAGCTGCTAATACTTGAGAGTATTCTTTGGCTCCCCTTGTGTCGAATCAATAAATTTGGGTTGAATACTTTACCCTCGAAAACGGTTGCGATCCCCTATACTTGTGGGTTATCAAGACTATTTTCTGGCGTCGTTGCCGGGGAGCATAGCTCTATTCTTTTAGTCACTTGGGATTTATATCTGCTTATCATTATGGAGAACTTGAAAGATCCAAGAACCAATATTTATCCCTCAACTACGAGGGGAGGTAAGGAACTGCCATCTAGCTCTGCACTTGATTCACCTTCTGTTTTGAGTAAGCTTGCGACACCTAAAACTGCTTCTGCTATTCGTTATGGTATGTCGCATGTTATTGATTATGCTACTTCTGCTATACATGATACTTATTATGAAACTACTTCTATGCTTGATACTACCGTGCCACTTGGTGAATTTCTTGATGAACAACTTGCTAGGGCTAGAGAGATTGAAAATATTGAATCTGATAATACTGATGAAAGTGATGATGAAGAATCACTTGTTATTCCTGAGGTTTATGTTTTTGATCAACAATCCTCTTTACCTATTTTAGCTTGCAAAGATATATACGAACTTAAGAGGTTATTACCTAAATGGAACAAGCATTCTATAAATGCTAGAATGAAACCTGACCCTGCTTTTGCTACTTCACCTATCTGTGTTACCGATAAGGATTATGAATTCTCTGTTGATCCTGATATAATTACTTTAGTTGAATCTGATCCTTTTCATGGTTATGAATCTGAAACTGTTGTGGCACATCTTACTAAATTAAATGATATAGCAACCCTGTTCACTACTGATGAGAGAACTCGTTACTTTTATATCCTTAAAATATTTCCATTCTCATTAAAGGGTGATGGTAAGATATGGTTTAATTCTCTTGATCCTGGTTGTGTGCGTAGTCCCCAGGATATGATTTATTACTTCTTTGCTAAATATTTCCCTGCTCATAAGATACAAGCTGCTTTTAGGGATATATATAATTTTGTGCAAATTAAAGAAGAGAGTCTCCCACAAGCTTGGGGGAGGCTTCTCCAATTACTTAATGCTTTGCCTGATCATCCTTTTAAGAAAAATCAAATATTTGATATCTTTTATAATGGACTAACTGATGCTTCCACAGATTACCTGCATAGTTGTGCTGGTTTTGTTTTCAGGGAAAGAACACCGGATGAAGCTGAAATTCTATTGAATAATATGTTGACAAATGAAAATAATTGGACACCTCCGGAGCCAATTCCAGAGCCTATTCCAAAACCAACTCCTAAGAATAGGGGTATTCTATTTCTCAGTCCTGAAGATATGCAAGAGGCAAAGAAATCTATGAAAGAAAAAGGTATTAAAGCTGAAGATGTTAAGAATTTACCTCCTATTGAAGAAATACATGGTCTTAATTTACCGCCTGTTGAAGAAACATATGATCTTAATCCTTTACCTACTGAAGAAACTCATGGTCTTGATAACCAGACACAGGTAGTAAAGGTAAATTCTCTCTATAGATATGATAAAGCTAAAATCCCATTTACTAAGTTTGCTAGCCCATGCTTAGATGAGTTTGATAAATTTATGGCTAAGCAAGAAGATTTTAATGCTTATTTTGGTAGACAATTGAAATATAATTCAAATATGCTTGAACACTTGGGTGATTATATGGCTAATGTCAAAGGTGAACTTAAACTTATTAGTAAACATGCTTCTATGGTTACCACTCAAGTAGAACAAGTACTTAAAGCTCAAAATGATTTGCTCAATGAATTGAATAGTAAGGACAATGATAATGCTGTTAGAGTTATGACTAGAGGTGGTAAAATGACTCAGGAACCTTTCTATCCTAAAGGCCATCCTAAGAGAATTGAGCAAGATTCTCAGAGAAATAATATAGATGCACCTAGTCCTTCTAAAAGGAATAAAAAGAAAAATGATAGGACTTTCCATGCTTCTAGTGAACCTGTTACTGAACCACCTAAGAATCCAAATGATATTTCTATTTCTGATGCTGAAACTCAATCTGGTAATGAACCTGAAACTAGTAATAATGTCAATGATAATGTTCATGATGATGCTCAACCTAGCAATGATAATGATGTAGAAATTGAACCTGCTGTTGATTTTGATAACCCACAATCAAAGAATCAATGTTATAATAAGAAAGATTTTGTTGCTAGGAAACATGGTAAAGAAAGAGAACCATGGGTTTAGAAACCCATGCCTTTTCCTCCCAAACCATCCAAGAAAAAGGATGATGAGGATTTTGAGCGCTTTGCTGAAATGATTAGACCTATCTTTTTGCGTATGCGATTAACTGGTATGCTCAAAATGAATCCTTATACTTTTAAGGGTGGAATACCGAAGAAACTTGGAGATCCCGGTGTACCCACTATACCATGCTCTATTAAAAGAAACTATGTTAAAACTGCTTTATGTGATCTTGGAGCCGGTGTTAGTGTTATGCCTCTTTCTTTATATCGTAGACTTGATTTGAATAAGTTGACACCTACTGAAATATCTTTGCAAATGGCTGATAAATCAACTGCTATACCTGTCGGTATTTGTGAGGATGTGCCAGTTGTAGTTGCAAACGTTACTATTTTAACGGACTTTGTTATTCTTGATATTCCCGAGGATGATAGTATGTCTATTATTCTTGGAAGACCCTTTTTGAATACTGCAGGGGCTGTTATTGATTGTACTAAAGGCAATGTCACTTTTCATGTTAATGGTAATGAGCATACGGTACACTTTCCGAGGAAACAACCTCAAGTTCATAGTATCAACTCTATTGGAAAAATTCCATTGATTATATTTGGAGGTTTTGAATTTCCTCTTCCTACTGTCAAGAAGAAATATGATATTCTTATTATTGGGGATGTGCATATCCCCGTTGAGGTAATATAGTGTTATTCGAAATTTCTCCGCTTCCATGTTATTCGAAATGAGTTCGTTAACAAGACTTGATCAACCTTGTTAGTGGATTCCTTTTGATGATCATGACATGGATGAAACTAGAAGGCATAACCTTCTGTACCCCACCTTTACTTTCTGTTATTTATATTAAATAAAATAAAAATAGTATTTTTCTGTTTTTTATCTGATTATCCGTGCAATGTAAAAATACCCCGAAAATAAAAGTTCTCCAAATGCCCTGAAATTTAAATATGATTTTTTTCTGGAATATTTGAGAATATTTGGCACTGAGAACACATCAGGGGGGGTCAACCACCTGCCCACGAGGGTGGAGGGCGCGCCCCCTGCCTCATGGGCCCACGGTGGCTGTCCTCCACTTATTCCTGCACCCACACACTTCTTCTTCCTCCCACAAACACGAATATCTAGCTCAAGCACGAGTTATAGCTCATCTTGCTGCCATTTTCGATCTCCTTGCTCAAAGCACCTCTCACAAAACTGCTTGGGGAGATTGTTCCTTGGTATGTGACTCCTCCATTGGTCCAATTAGTTTTTGTTCTAGTGCTTTATTCATTGCAAATTTTTGCTGCTTAGGTGACCCTATTCTTGAGCTTGCATGTCAAATTTATATGGTCAAAAGTAGTTTTGTTGCATGATATAGGCCTTAGGCACTTGTAGGAGTAGTTGATATCAATATTATTGAGTTTGGTTTACTTTTATTTTGAAGTTACTAAAAATTTCAGAATTTTTCAGAAAATGATGAAGAGACTTTTGAGGGGCTCATCGAGCCGAAGCTCGAAGGAAAATGCACCAAAGCCTAAGTATAATCTGCCTCGCACCGCGAAGGTTCGGGCGTGTTCTTTTCCATAAGCACGTATGACTATGTTCAGAATACATGCCTACATTATATTAATGAACTGGAGCTAGTTCTGTGTCACCCTAGGTTATGACTGTTACATGATGAACCGCATCTGGCATAATTCTCCATCACCGATCCATTGCCTACGAGCTTTCCATATATTGTTCTTCGCTTATTTACTTTCCCGTTGCTATTACTATCATCACTACAAAATACCAAAAACATTACTTTTACTAATGTTACCTTTTGCTACCATTACCACTACTATCATATTACTTTGCTACTAAATACTTTGCTGGAGATACTAAGTTTCCAGGTGTGGTTAAATTGACAACTCAGCTACTAATACTTGAGAGTATTCTTTGGCTCCCCTCGTGTCGAATCAATAAATTTGGGTTGAATAATTTACCCTCAAAAACTGTTGCGATCCCCTATACTTGTGGGTTATCAAATATGTAGGAACCAATATGAGCATCCAGTTTCTGCTATTGGTTATTGACCGGAGATGAGTCTCGGTCATGTCTACATAGTTCTCGAACCCGTAGGGTCCGCATGCTTAATGTTCGATGATGATCGGTATTATGAGTTTATGTGTTTTAATGTACCGAAGGTAGTTAGGAGTCCCGGATGTGATCACAGACATGACGAGGAGGCTCGAAATGGTCAAGACACAAATATCGATATATTGGAACGCTATGTTTGGACTTCGGATGGTTCTGGATGAGTTCGGGCATTTACTAGAGTACCGGGGGGTTACCGGAACCCGCCAGGGAGTCAATGGGCCTTGTTGGGCCTTAGTGGGAGAGAGGAGGAGGCGACCAAGGTGGAGGGCACGCCCCCAAGCCCAATCTGAATTGGGTGGGGGGAGGCACGCCTTTCCTTCCCTCTCTCCCCCTCTTCCTTCCTCTCCTACTCCAACTAGAGAAGGGGGAATCCTACTCCCACCGGGAGTAGGACTCCCCCTTGGGTGCGCCATGAGAGGGCCGACCCTCCCCTCCGCCAATCCTATATATACGGGTATGGGGGCACCCCATAGACACACAAGTTGATTGTTTAGCCGTGTGGGGTGCCCCCCTCCACAGATTTCCACCTCGGTCATATCATTGTAGAGCTTAGGCGAAGCCCTGCGTCGGTAACTTCATCATCACCGCCATCACGCCGTTGTGCTGACAAAACTCTTCGTCGACCTCAGCTGGATCTATAGTTTGCGGGACGTCACTGAGCTGAACGTGTGTGGATCGCGGAGGTGTCGTACCTTCGGTGCTAGGATCGGTCGAATCGTGAAGACGTCCGACTACATCAACCGCGTTGTCATAACGCTTCCACTTACGGTCTACGAGGGTACGTGGAAAACACTCTCCCCTCTCATTGCTATGTATCACCTAGATGGATCTTGCGTGTGCGTAGGATTTTTTTTGAAATTACTGTGTTCCCCAACATTTCCGACCAGAGTGATCGAGCGTGTTGGGTAATGTGATGCATCCCTGCAGGTAAGTTGATCTATTCGAATAGCTGTGTCCACGGTAACGGGACGACATGGAGTTGTATACCAATCTATACAACTAGAATTGGATACTGGAGATGATAATTGGATATGATTGCTCCGGGATTGCTTTCTCGCAGGGAGTCGAAAAAGGATCCCTGGGCATTACTACTACAACATGCTTGCTACTTATAATATGCTAATCTGCACTCTTCTAATGTTGCAAGATGATTCAAGATGCTAGTCTTCGATAGGCTAGGCTTTCCCTATATTCTTGCATTCTGCAGTTCAGTCGAAAGATATAGCTCCATTCCTTTTGATATTGATGCATACTTAGTATAGATCTGATGTAAGTCTTGAGAGTACTTTGGATGAGTACTCACGATTGCTTTGCTATGTCTTTTCCCCTCCACCTGATTGCTGCAATCAGATTGAAGGAAATATGCCCTAGAGGCAATAATAGAGTTGTTATTTATATTTCCTTATATCATGATACATGTTTATTATTCATGCCAGAATTGTATTAACCGGAAACGTAGTACATATGTGAATACATAGACAAACAGGGTGTCACTAGTATGCCTCTACTTGACTAGCTCGTTGAATCAAAGATTGTTAAGTTTCCTAGCCATGGACATGCGTTGTCATTTGATTAACGGGATCACATCATTAGAGAATGATGTGATTGACTTGACCCATTCCGTTAGCTTAGCATTTGATCGTTTAGTATATTGCTATTGCTTTTTTCATGACTTATACATGTTCCTATGACTATGAGATTATGCAACTCCCGATTACCGGAGGAACACTTTGTGTGCTACCAAACGTCACAATGTAACTGGGTGATTATAAAGGTTCTCTACAGGTGTCTCCGATGGTATTTGTTGAGTTGGCATACATCGAGATTAGGATTTTTCACTCCGATAGTCGGAGAGGTATCTCTGGGCCCTCTCGGTAATGCACATCAATATAAGCCTTGCAAGCAATGTGACTAATGAGTTAGTTGCGGGATGATGCATTACGAAACGAGAAAAGAGACTTGCCGGTAACGAGATTGAACTAGGTATTGAGATACCAACGATCGAATCTCGGGCAAGTAACATACTGATGACAAAGGGAACAACGTATATCGTTATGTGGTTTGACCAATAAAGACCTTCGTAGAATATGTGGGAGCCAATATGAACATCCAGGTTCCGCTATTGGTTATTGACCAAAGACATGTCTTGGTCATGTCTACATAGTTCTTGAACCCGTAGGGTCCGCACGCTTAACGTTCGGTGATGATCGGTATTATGAGTTTATGTGTTTTGATATGCCGAAGGTAGTTCGGAGTCCCAGATGTGATCACGGACATGACGAGGAGTCTCGAAATGGTCGAGACATAAAGATCAATATATTGGATGACTATGTTTGGACATCGGAAAGGTTTCTAGAGAGTTCGGGCATATACCGGAGTACCGGGGGGGTTACCGAAACCCCCGGAGAGTCAATGGGCCTTAATGGGACATAGTGGAAAGGAGGAGGAGGCGGACAAGGTAGGGGCGCCCCTCAAGCCCAATCCGAATTGGGAGGGGGGCCGGCCCCCTTTCCTTCTCTCCCTCTCCCCCTTCCTTCCCTCTCCTACTCCAACTAGGGAAGTGGGAATCCTACTCCCCCCGGGAGTACGACTCCCCCCTTGGGCGCGCCTAGGAGGCCGGCCCTCCCCGCCTCCTCCACTCCTTTATATATGGGGGAGGGGGGCACCCCATAGACACACAAGTTGATCATTGACCCCTTAACCGTGTGCGGTGCCCCCTCCACCATAATCCACCTCGGTCATATCGTCGTAGTGCTTAGGCGAAGCCTGCACCGGTAGCTTCATCATCATGGTCATCACGCTGTCGTGCCGACGAAGCTCCCCCTCGACACTTAGCTAGATCGAGAGTTTGTGGGACGTCACCGAGCCGAATGTGTGCAGATCACGGAGGTGCCGTACTTTCGGTACTAGGATCGGTCGGATCGTGAAGACATACGACTACATCAATCGCGTTGTCATAACGCTTCCGCTTATGGTCTACGATTGTACATGGACAACACTCTTCCCCTCTCGTTGCTATGCATCACCATGATAGATCTTGCATGTGCGTAGGAATTTTTTTGAAATTACTGTGTTCCCCAACAGCGGCATCCGAGCCAGGTCTATGCGTAGATGTTATATGCACGAGTAGATCACAAAGGAGTTGTGGGCGTGGGTATATACATATTGATTTGCCATCACTAGTTGATTCTTGATTCAGTGGTATTGTTGGATGAAGCGTCCCAGACCGACATTACGCGTACGCTTACGCAAGACTGGTTCTACCAACATGCTTCGCACATAGGTGGCTAGTGGGTGTCAGTTTCTCCAACTTTAGTTGAATTGGATTCAATGAACAAGGTTCTTTCTGAAGATCAAAAAGCAATCACTATACCGCGTTGTGGTTTTTGATGCATAGGTAAGAATGGTTCTTGCTCAGCCCGTAGCAGCCACGTAAAACTTGCAACAACAAAGTAGAGGACGTCTAACTTGTTTTTGGGGGGCATATTGTGATGTGATATGGTCAAGACATGATGCTAAATTTTATTGTATGAGATGATCATGTTTTGTAACACAGGTATCGGCAACTAGCAGCCATATGGTTGTCGCTTTATTGTATGAAATGCAATCGCCATGTAATTGCTTTAGTTTATCACTAAGCGGTAGCGATAGTCGTAGAAGCAATAGTTGGAAAGACGACAACGATGCTTCGGTGGAGATCAAGGTGTCAAGCCGGTGACGATGGTGATCATGACGGTGCTTTGGAGATGGAGATTAAAGGCACAAGATGATGATGGCCATATCATATCACTTTTATTCATTACATGTGATGTTTATCCTTTATACATCTTATTTTGCTTAGTTCGACGGTAGAATTATAAGATGATCTCTCACTAAATTTCAAGGTATAAGTGTTCTCCCTGAGTATGCACCGTTGCTACAGTTCGTCATGCTGAGACACCACGTGATGATCGGGTGTGATAAGCTCTACGTTCACATACGACGGGTGCAAGCCAGTTTTGCACAAGCAGAATACTCGGGTTAAACTTGACGAGCCTAGCATATGCAGATATGGCCTCAGAACACTGAGACCAAAAGGCCGAGCATGAATCATATAGTAGATATGATCAACATAGCGATGTTCACCATTGAAAACTACTCCATCTCACGTGATGATCAGACAAGGTTTAGTTGATATGGATCAAGTGATCACTTAGAAGATTAGAGAGATATCTATCTAAGTGGGAGTTCTTAAGTAATTTGATTAATTGAACTTCAATTTATCACGAACTTAGTACATGATAGTATTTTTCATGTCTATGTTGTTGTAGATAGATGGCCCGTGATGTTGTTCCGTTGAATTTTAACGCGTTCCTAGAGAAAGCTAGGTTTAAAGATGATGGTAGCAACTACACGGACTGGGTCCGTAACTTGAGAATTATCCTCACTGCTGCACAGAAGAATTACGTCCTGGAAGCACCGCTAGGTGACAAACCCGCTGCAGGAGCAATGCCAGATGTTGTGAACACCTGGCAGAGCAAAGCTCATGACTACTCGATAGTTCAGTGTGCCATGCTTTACGGCTTAGAACCGGGACTTCAACGACGTTTTGAACGTCATGGAGCATATGAGATGCTCCAGGAGTTGAAGTTAATATTTCAAGAAAATGCCCGGATTGAGAGATATGAAGTCTCCAATAAGTTCTACAGCTGCAAAATGGAGGAGAATAGTTCTGTCAGTGAACATATACTCATAATGTCTGGGTATCACAACCACTTGACTCAGCTGGAAGTTAATATTCCTGATGATAGTGTCATTGACAGAGTTCTTCAATCACTTCCACCAAGCTACAAGAGCTTCGTGATGAACTATAATATGAAAGGGATAGATAAGACAATTCCCGAGCTCTTATCAATGCTAAAGGCTACGGAGGTAGAAATCAAGAAGCAGCATCAAGTGTTGATGGTCAACAAGACCACCAGTTTCAAGAAAAAGGGTAAAGGGAAGAAGGGGAACTTCAAAAAGAACAGTCAGTCAGTTGCTGCTCAAGTGAAGAAACCCAAGTCTGGACTTAAGCCTGCGACTGAGTGCTTCTACTGCAAAGGGACTGGTCACTGGAAGCGGAACTGCCCCAAGTATTTGGCGGAGAAGAAGGATGGCAAAGTGAAAGGTATATTTGATATACATGTTATTGATGTGTACCTTACTAATGCTCACAGTCGCTCTTGGGTATTTGATATTGGTTCTGTTGCTAATATTTGCAACTCGAAAAAGGGGATACTAATTAAGCGAAGATTGGCTAAGGCCGAGGTGACGATGCGCGTGGGAAATGCTTCCAAAGTCGATGTGATCGCCGTCGGCACGCTACCTCTACATCTACCTTCGGGATTAGTTTTAGACCTAAATAATTGTTATTTAGTGCCAGCGTTGAGCATGAACATTATATCTCGGTCTTGTTTGATGCGAGATGGTTATTCATTCAAATCAGAGAATAATGGTTATTCTATTTATATGAGTAATATCTTTTATGGTCATGCACCCTTGATGAGTGGTCTATTTTTACTAAATCTTGATAGTAGTGATACACATGTTCATAGTATTGAAGCCAAAAGATGTAGAGTTGATAATGACAGTGCAACTTATTTGTGGCATTGCCGTTTGGGTCATATTGGTGTAAAGCGCATGAAGAAACTCCATTCTGATGGACTTCTGGAATCACTTGATTATGAATCACTTGGTACTTGCGAACCATGCTTCATGGGCAAGATGACTAAAACTCCATTCTTCGGAACAATGGAGCAAGCAACAGAGTTATTGGAAATCATACATACTGATGTATGTGGTCCAATGAACATTGAGGCTCGCGGCGGATATCGTTATTTTCTCACCTTCACAGATGATTTGAGCAGATATGGGTATATCTACTTAATGAAACATAAGTCTGAAACATTTGAAAAGTTCAAAGAATTTCAAAGTGAAGTGGAAAATCATCGTAACAAGAAAATAAAGTTTCTACAATCTGATCCTCGAGGAGAATATTTGAGTTATGAGTTTGGTCTTCATTTGAAACAATGTGGAATAGTTTCCCAACTCACGCCACCCAGAACACCACAGTGTAGTGGTGTGTCTGAACGTCATAATCGTACTTTACTAGATATGGTGCGATCTATGATGTCTCTTACTGATTTACCGCTATCATTTTGGGGTTATGCTTTAGAGACGGCTACATTCATGTTAAATAGGGCACCATCGAAATCCGTAGAGACAACACCTTATGAACTGTGGTTTGGCAAGAAACCCAAGTTGTCGTTTCTTAAAGTTTGGGGATGTGGTGCTTATGTGAAGAAGCTTCAACCTGATAAGCTTGAACCCAAATCAGAGAAATGTGTCTTCGTAAGATACCCAAAGGAGACTGTTGGGTACACCTTCTATCACAGATCAGAAGGCAAGATATTCGTTGCTAAGAATGGATCCTTTCTAGAGGAGTTTCTCTCAAAACAAGTGAGTGGAAGGAAAATAGAACTTGATGAGGTAATTGTACCTGCTCCCTTATTGAAAAGTAGTTCATCACTCAAATCAGTTCTAGTGATTCCTACACCAGTAAGTGAGGAAGCTAATGATAATGATCATGAAACTTCTGATCAAGTTACTACTAAACCTCGTAGGTCAACCAGAGTAAGAGCGCACCAGAGTGGTACGGTAATCCTGTTTTGGAGGTCATGTTACTTGACCATGACGAACCTACGAACTATGAGGAAGCAATGATGAGCCCAGATTCTAGAAAATGGTTTGAGGCCATGAAATCTGAGATGGGATCCATGTATGAGAACAAAGTGTGGACTTTGGTTGACTTTCCCGATGATCGACAGGCCATAGAGAATAAATGGATCTTCAAGAAGAAGACTGATGCTGACGGTAATGTTACTGTCTACAAAGCTTGACTTGTTGCAAAAGGTTTTCGACAAGTTCAAGGAGTTGACTACGATAAGACCTTCTCACCCGTAGCGATGCTTAAGTCCGTCTGAATCATGTTAGAAATTGCCGCATTTTATGATTATGAAATTTGGTAAATGGATGTCAAAATCGTATTCTTTAATGGATATCTTAAAGAAGAGTTGTATATGATGCAACTAGAAGGTTTTGTCGATCCAAAAGGTGCTAACAAAGTGTGCAAGCTCCAGCGCTCCATTTATGGACTGGCGCAAGCCTCTCGGAGTTGGAATATACGCTTTGATAGTGTGATCAAAGCATATGGTTTTATATAGACTTTTGGAGAAGCCTGTATTTACAAGAAAGTGAGTGGGAGCTCTGTAGCATTTCTGATATTATATGTAGATGACATATTGTTGATCGGAAATGATACTGAATTTCTTAATAGCATAAAAGGATACTTGAATAAGAATTTTTCAATGAAAGACCTCGGTGAAGCTGCTTATATATTAGGCATCAAGATCTATAGAGATAGATCAAGACGCTTAATCAGACTTTCACAAAGCACATACCTTGAGAAAGTTCTAAAGAAGTTCAAAATGGATCAGGCAAAGATAGGGTTCTTGCCTGTGTTGCAAGGTGTGAAGTTGAGTCAGACTCAATGCCCGACCACTACAGAAGATAGAGAGAAAATGAAAGTCATTCCCTATGCTTCAGCCATAGGATCTATCATGTATGCAATGTTGTGTACCAGACCTGATGTGTGCCTTGCTATTAGTTTAGCAGGGAGATACCAAAGTAATCCAGGAGTGGATCACTGGACAGCGGTCAAAAACATCTTGAAATACCTGAAAAGGACTAAGGATATGTTTCTCGTATATGGAGGTGACAAAGAGCTCGTTGTAAACGGTTACATCGATGCAAGCTTTAACACTGATCCGGATGACCCTAAGTCACAAACCGGATACGTGTTTTTATTAAATTGTAGAACTGTCAGTTGGTGCAGTTCCAAGCAGAGCGTCGTGGAGGGATCTACGTGTGAAGCGGGGTACATAGCTGCTTCGAAGGCATCAAATGAAGGAGTTCATATCCGATCTAGGTGTCATACCTAGTGCATCGAGTCCAATGAAAATCTTTTGTGATGATACTGGTGCAATTGCCTTGGCAAAGGAATCCTGATTTCACAAGAGAACCAAGCACATCAAGAGATGCTTCAATTCAATCCGCGATCAAGTCAAGGAGGGAGACACAAAGATTTGCAAGATAGATACGGATCTGAATGTTGCAGACCCGTTGACTAAGCCTCTCTCATGAGCAAAACATGATCAGCACCAAGACTCCATGGGTGTTAGAATAATTACTGTGTAATCTATATTATTGACTCTAGTGCAAGTGGGAGACTGGAGGAAATATGCCCTAGAGGCAATAATAGAGTTGTTATTTATATTTCCTTATATCATGATAAATGTTTATTATTCATGCTAGAATTGTATTAACCGGAAACTTAGTACATGTGTGAATACATAGACAAACAAAGTGTCACTAGTATGCCTCTACTTGACTAGCTCGTTGAATCAGAGATGGTTAAGTTTCCTAGCCATGGACATGAGTTTATGCAACTCCCGAATATCGGAGGGGTGCTACCAAACGTCACAACGTAACTGGGTGATTATTGCTACCTCTTGAGCAATGCGTTGGTTTTCCCCGAAGAGGAAGGGATGATGCAGCAAAGTAGCGTAAGTATCTACCTCAGTTTTTGAGAACCAAGGTATCAATCCAGTAGGAGGCTACACGTAAGTCCCTTGCACCTGCACAAAACAAATAAAACCTCGCAACCAACGCGATAAGGGGTTGTCCATCCCTACACGGCCACTTACGAGAGTGAGATCTGATAGATATGATAAGATAATATTTTTGGTATTTTTATGATAAAGATGCAAAGTAAAATAAAAGCAAAGTAAAAAAGCAAAGGAAATAAATGAGTATTGGAAGATTAATATGATGAAGATAGACCCGGGGGCCATAGGTTTCACTAGTGGCTTCTCTCAAGAGCATAGGTATTTTACGGTGGGTGAACAAATTACTGTTGAGCAATTGACAGAATTGAGCATAGTTATGAGAATATCTAGGTATGATCATGTATATAGGCATCACGTGCAGGACAAGTAGACTGACTCCTGCCTGCATCTACTACTATTACTCCACTCATCGACCGCTATCCAGCATGCATCTAGAGTATTAAGTTAATGAAAACAGAGTAACGCCTTAAGCAAGATGACATGATGTAGAGGGATAAACTCATGCAATATGATGAAAACCCCATCTTGTTATCCTCGATGGCAACAATACAATATGTGCCTTGCTGCCCCTACTGTCACTGGGAAAGGACACCGCAAGATTGAACCCAAAGCTAAGCACTTCTCCCATTGCAAGAAAGATCAATCTAGTAGGCCAAACCAAACTGATAATTCGAAGAGACTTACAAAGATAACCAATCATACATAAAAGAATTTAGAGAAGATTCAAATATTATTCATAGATAGACTTGATCATAAACCCACAATTCATCGGTCTCAACAAACACACCGCAAAAACAAGATTACATCGAATAGATCTCCACAAGAGAGGGGGAGAACATTGTATTGAGATCCAAAAAAAGAGAGGAAGCCATCTAGCTAATAACTATGGACCCAAGGTCTGAGGTAAACTACTCACACTTCATCGGAGGGGCTATGGTGTTGATGTAGAAGCCCTCTGTGATAGATGCCCCCTCCGGCGGAGCTCCGGAACAGGCCCCAAGATGGGATCTCGTGGATACAGAAAATTGCGATAGTGGAATTAGGGTTATGGCTCCGTATCTGATCGTTTGGGGTACGTAGGTATATATAGGAGGAAGGAGTACGTCGGTGGAGCAACAGGGGGCCCACGAGGGTGGAGGGCATGCCTGGGGGGTAGGCGCCCCCCCTACCTCGTGGCCTCCTCCTTTGTTTCTGGACGTAGGGTCCAAGTCTCCTGGATTGTGTTCGGTGAGAAAATCACGTTCCCGAAGGTTTCATTCCGTTTGGACTCCGTTTGATATTCCTTTTCTTCAAAACCCTAAAATAGGCAAAAAAAAATAGCAATTCTGGGATGGGCCTCCGGTTAATAGGTTAGTCCCAAAAATAATATAAAAGTGGATAATAAATTCCAATAATGTCCAAAACAGTAGATAATGTAGCATGGAGCAATCAAAATTTATAGATACGTTGGAGACGTATCAAGCATCCCCAAGCTTAATTCCTGCTCGTCCTCAAGTAGGTAAATGATAAAAACAGATTTTTTGATGCGGAGTGGTACTTGGCATAATTTTAATGTAATTCTTCTTAATTGTGGTATGAATATTCAGATCTGAAAGATTCAAGATAAAAGTTTAATATTGACATAAAAATAATAATACTTCAAGCATACTAACAAAGCAATCATGTAGTCTGGCTATGCTCTATCTTCATCACACAAAGTATTTAAATCATGCACAACCCCGATGACAAGCCAAGCAATTGTTTCATACTTTTGACATTCTCAAACTTTTTCAATCTTCACGCAATACATGAGCGTGAGCCATGGATATAGCACTATAAGTGGAATAGAATGGTGGTTGTGGAGAAGACAAAAAGGGAGAAGATAGTCTCACATCAACTAGGCGTATCAACGGGCTATGGAGATGCCCATCAATAGATATCAATGTGAGTGAGTAGGGATTGCCATGCAACGGATGCACTAGAGCTATAAGTATATGAAAGATCATCAAAAGAAACTAAGTGGGTGTGCATCCAACTTGCTTGCTCATGAAGACCTAGGGCATTTTGAGGAAGCCCATAATTGGAATATACAAGCCAAGTTCGATAATGAAAAATTCCCACTAGTATATGAAAGTGATAACATAGGAGACTCTCTATCATGAATATCATGGTGCTACTTTGAAGCACAAGTGTGGTAAAAGGATAGTAACATTGTCCCTTCTCTCTTTTTTTGTTTGGGCCTTTTCTTTTTTATGGCCTCTTTTCTTTCTTCTCTTTTTTTTCGTCCGGAGTCTCATCCCGACTTGTGGGGGAATCATAGTCTCCATCATCCTTTCCTCACTGGGACAATGCTCTAATAATGATGATCATCACACTTTTATTTTCATACAACTCAACAATAACAACTCGATACTTAGAACAAAATGTGTCTCTATATGAATGCCTCCGGCGGTGTACCGGGATATGCAATGAATCAAGAGTGACATGTATGAAAGAATTATGAATGGTGTATTTGCCACAAATACGATGTCAACTACATGATCATGCTAAGCAATATGACAATGATGGAGTGTGTCATAATAAACAGAATGGTGGAAAGTTGCATGGCAATATATCTCGGAATGGCTATGGAAATGCCACAATAGGTAGGTATGGTGGCTGTTTTGAGTAAGGTATATGGTGGGTGTATGATACCGGCGAAAGGTGCACGGTATTAGAGAGGCTAGTAATGGTGGAAGGAAGAAAAGTGTGTATAATCCATGGACTCAACATTAGTCATAAAGAACTCATATACTTATTGCAAAAATCTACAAGTTACCAAAGCAAAGTATTACGCGCATGCTCCTAGGTGGATATATTGGTAGGAAAAGACCATCGCTCGTCCCCGACCGCCACTCACAAGGAAGACAATCAAAAAATAAAGCATGCTCCGACTTCATCACATAACGGTTCACCATACGTGCATGCTACGGGAATCACAAACCTTAACACAACTATTTCACAAATTCACAACTACTCAACTAGCATAACTTTAATATCACCATCTCCATATCTCAAAACAATTATCAAGCATCAAACTTCTCATAGCATTCAACACACTCATAAGAAAGTTTTTACTATTCTTAAATACCAAGCATATTAGGATTATTTAAGAAAATTACCATGCTATTTAAGACTCTCAAAATAATCTAATTGAAGCATGATAGATCAATATTTTCTATAAAACAAATCCACCACCATGCTCTAAAAGATATAAGTGAAGTACTAGAGCAAAACTATATAACTCAAATGATATAAGGGAAGCACATAGAGTATTCTAACAAATTCCAAATCATGTATGGCTCTCTCAAAAGGTGTGTACAGCAAGGATGATTGTGGTAAACTAACAAATAAAATACTCAAATCATACAAGATGGTCCAAGCAAAACACATATCATGTGGTGAATAAAAATATAGCTCCAAGTAAAGTTACCGATAGAAGTATACGAAAAGAGGGGATGCCTTTCGGGGCATCCCCAAGCTTTGGATTTTAGGTGTCCTTAGATTATCTTGGGGGTGCCATGGGCATCCCCAAGATTCGGCTCTTGCCACTCCTTGTTCCATAATCCATCAAATCTTTACCCAAAACTTGAAAACTTCACGACACAAAACTTAAAGTAGAAAGTCTCGTGAGCTCCGTTAGCGAAAGAAAGCAAAAGACCACTTCAAGATACTGTAATGAACTCATTATTTATTTATATTGGTGTTAAACCTAATGTATTCCAACTTCTCTATGGTTTATAAACTATTTTACTAGCCATAGATTCAACAAAATAAGCAAACAACACACGAAAAACAGAATCTATCAAAAACAGAACATTCTGTAGTAATCTGTAGCTAGCGCAAGATCTGGAACCCCAAAAATTCTAAAATAAATTGCTGGACGTGAGTAATTTATCTATTAATCATATGCAAAAAGAATTAACTAAATACCACTTTCCAAATAAAAATTTCAGCAGTTCTCGTGAGCACTAAAGTTTCTGTTTTTTACAGCAAGATATCAAGACTTTCCCCAAGTCTTCCCAACGGTTCTACTTGGCACAAACACTAATTAAAAACAAAAAACATAACCTAAAAAGAGGCTAGATAAATTATTTATTACTAAACAGGATAAAAAAGAAAGGAATAAAAATAAAATTGGGTTTCCTGCCAACAAGCGCTATCGTTTAACGCCCCTAGCTAGGCATAAAAAGCAAGGATAGATCTAGGTATTGCCATCTTTGGTAGGCAATCCGTAAGTGGCTCTCATAATAGATTCATAAGGTAATTTAATTTTATTTCTAGGAAAGTGTTCCATACCTTTCCTTAATGGAAATTTGAATCTAATATTTCCTTCCTTCATATCAATAATTGCACCAATCGTTCTAAGGAAAGGTCTACCAAGAATAATAGGACATGAAGGATTGAAATCTTTGTCAAGAACAATAAAATCTACAGGTACATTTTTCCTATTTGCAACAATAAGAACATCATTAATTCTTCCCATAGGTTTCTTAATAGTGGAATCCGCAAGGTGCAAGTTTAGAGAGCAATCATCAAAATCACGGAAACCTAACAAATCACACAAAGTCTTTGGAATCGTGGAAACACTAGCACCCAAATCACATAAAGCATAGAACTCATGCTCTTTAATCTTAATTTTAATATTTTTTTCCCACTCATCATAAAGTTTTCTAGGGATAGAAACTTCCAATTCAAGTTTTTCTTCATAAGATTGCATCAAGGCATCAACGATATGTTTAGTGAACGCTTTATTTTGACTATAAGCGCGAGGAGAATTTAGCACATATTGCAACAAGTAAACACAATCAATCAAAGAGCAATTTTCATAATTAAATTCCTTGAAATCCAAAATAGTGGGTTTAGCAACATCTAGGGTTTTAATTTCTTCGATCCCACTTTTATCAATTTTAGCATCAAGATCTAAAAACTCCAAATTCTTGGAATGCTTTCTAGGTAAAGGTGGATCATATTCAGTCCCATCATTATTAAGATTCATATTGCAAAACAAAGATTTAATAGGGGACACATCAATAACTTTTAGATCTTCATCTTTATTTTCATAGGAACTAGAAGAACATGCTCTTATAAAGGCATCTTTCTTAGCACGCATCCTAGCGGTTCTTTCTTTGCACTCATAAATGGAAATTCTCATGGCTTTGAGAGATTCATTGATATCATGCTTAGGTGTAATAGATCTAAGTTACAAAGAATCAACATCAAGAGAAATTCTACCAACGTTCCTAGCCAACTAATCAATCTTAAGCAATTTTTCTTCAATCAAAGCATTGAAATTCTTTTGCGAAGTAATAAATTCTTTAATATTAGATTCAAAATCAGAGGGCATCTTATTATAATTTCGATAAGAATTGTTGTAGGAATTACCATAATTATTAGAGGGATTACTGGGATAAGGCCTAGGATTAAAATTTCCTCTATACGCGTTGTTACCAAAATTGTTCCTACCAACAAAATTCACATCCATAGATTCATTATTATTCTCAATCAAAGTAGACAAGGGCATATCATTAGGATCAGAAGAAACACTTTTACTAGCAAATAATTTCATAAGTTCATCCATCTTTCCACTCAAAACATTAATTTCTTCTATCGCATGCACCTTTTTATTAGTAGATCTTTTAGTATGCCATTGAGAATAATTAACCATAATATTATCTAGGAGTTTAGTAGCTTCTCCTAAAGTGATTTCCATAAAAGTGACTCCCGCGGCTGAATCTAAAAGATTTCTAGAAGCAAAATTCAATCCGACATAAATATTTTGTATAATCATACACAAATTCAAACCATGAGTAGGGCAATTACATATCATTAATTTCATCCTCTCCCAAGCTTGTGCAACATGTTCATGATCAAGTTGCTTAAAATTTATAATATCGTTTCTAAGGGAGATGATCTTAGCGGGAGGAAAATACTTAGAGATAAAAGCATCTTTGCACTTATTTCATGAATCAATACTATTTTTAGGCAAAGACAAAAACCAAGCTTTAGCACGATCTCTAAGCGAAAAAGGAAATAGCTTCAATTTAACAATATCGTTATCCACATCTTTCTTATTTTGCATATCACACAAATCAACGAAGCTATTTAGATGGGTAGCGGCATCTTCACTAGGAAGGCCAGAAAAAGGATCTTTCATGACAAGATTTAGCAAGGCAGCATTAATTTCACAAGATTCAGCATCGGTAAGAGGAGCAATCGGAGTGCTAATAAAATCATTGTTGCTGGTATTGGTAAAGTCACACAATTTAGTGTTAACTTGAGCCATCGTGACAAGCAAGCAATCCAACACACAATCAAACAAATATCAAGCGGGCAAAAAGAGACAAGTAGAGAAAGAGAGGGAGGATAGAGAGAGGGAGAGAGAGAGGGTGAATAAAACGGCAAGGGTGAAGTGTGGGAGAGGAAAATGAGTTGCAAATGGTAAATAATGTAATGCATGAGATAAGGATTGTGATGGGTACTTGGTATATTGACTTTTGCGTAGACTCCCCGGCAACGACGCCAGAAATACTTCTTGCTACCTCTTGAGCACTGTGTTGGTTTTCCCCGAAGAGGAAGGGATGATGCAGCAAAGTAGTGTAAGTATTTCCCTCAGTTTTTGAGAACCAAGGTATCAATCCAGTAGGAGGCTACGTGCGAGTCCCTCGCACCTGCACAAAACAAATAAATCCTCGCAACCAACGCGATAAGGGGTTGTCAATCCCTACACGGCCACTTACGAGAGTGAGATCTGATATATATGATAAGATAATATTTTTGGTATTTTTATGATAAAGATGCAAAGTAAAATAAAAGCAAAGGAAATAACTGAGTATTGGAAGATTAATATGATGAAGATAGACCCGGGGGCCATAGGTTTCACTAGTGGCTTCTCTCAAGAGCATAGGTATTTTACGGTGGGTGAACAAATTACTGTTGAGCAATTGACAGAATTGAGCATAGTTATGAGAATATCTAGGTATGGTCATGTATATAGGCATCACGTCCGAGACAACTAGACCGACTCCTGCCTGCATCTACTACTATTACTCCACTCATCGACCACTATCCAGCATGCATCTAGAGTATTAAGTTAATGAAAACAGAGTAACGCCTTAAGCAAGCTGACATGATGTAGAGGGATAAACTCATGCAATATGATGAAAACCACATCTTGTTATCCTCGATGGCAACAATACAATACGTGCCTTGCTTCCCCTACTGTCACTGGGAAAGGACATCGCAAGATTGAACCCAAATCTAAGCACTTCTCCTGTTGCAAGAAAGATCAATCTAGTAGGCCAAACCAAACTGATAATTCGAAGAGACTTGCAAAGATAACCAATCATACATAAAAGAATTCAGAGAAGATTCATATATTGTTCATAGATAGACTTGATCATAAACCCACAATTCATTGGTCTCAACAAACACACCACAAAAATAAGATTACATCGAATAGATCTCCACAAGAGAGGGGGAGTACATTGTATTGAGATCCAAAAAGAGAGAAGAAGCCATCTAGCTAATAACTATGGACCCGTAGGTCTGAGGTAAACTACTCACACTTCATCGGAGGGGCTATGGTGTTGATGTAGAAGCCCTCCGTGATAGATGCCCCCTCTGGCGGAGCTTCGAAACAGCCCCCAAGATGGGATCTCGTGGATACAGAAAGTTGCGGCAGTGGAATTAGGATTTTGGCTCCATATCTGATCGTTTGGGGGTACGTATGTATATATAGGAGGAAGGAGTACGACAGTGGAGCAACAGGGGGCCCATGAGGGTGGAGGGCGCGCCTGGGGGGGTAGGCGCGCCCCCTACCTCGTGGCCTCCTCCTTTGTTTCTTGACGTAGGGTCCAAGTCTCCTTTATCATGTTCGGTGAGAAAATCACGTTCCCGAAGGTTTCATTCTGTTTGGACTCCGTTTGATATTCCTTTTCTTCGAAACACTAAAATAGGCAAAAAAACAACAATTCTGGGTTGGGCCTCCGGTTAATAGGTTAGTCCCAAAAATAATATAAAAGTGGATAATAAAGCCCAATAATGTCCAAAACAGTAGATAATATAGCATGGAGCAATCAAAAATTATAGATACGTTGGAGACGTATCAATTATAAAGGTGCTCTACAGGTGTCTCCAATGGTATTTGTTGAGTTGGCATAGATCGAGATTAGGATTTATCACTCCGATTGTCGGAGAGGTATCTCTGGGCCCTCTCGGTAATGCACATCAATATAAGCCTTGCAAGAAATGTGACTAATGAGTTAGTTGCGGGATGATGCATTACAGAACGAGTAAAGGGTCTTGCTGGTAACAAGATTGAACTAGGTATTCAGATACCGATGATCGAATCTTGGGCAAGTAACATACCGATGACAAAGGGAACAATGCATATCATGCAGTTTGACCGATAAAGATCTTCGTAGAATATGTGGGAGCCAATATGAACATCCAGGTTCTACTATTGGTTATTGACCGGAGACATGTCTCGGTCATGTCTACATAGTTCTCGAACCCGTAGGGTCCGCACGCTTAATGTTCGGTGACGATCGGTATTATGAGTTTATGCGTTTTGATGCACCAAAGGTAGTTCGGAGTCCCAGATGTGATCACAGACATGACCAGGAGTCTCGAAATGGTCGAGACATAAAGATCGATATATTGGATGACTATGTTTGCACATCGGAGAGGATTCGAGAGAGTTCGGGCATATACCGGAGTACCAGGGGGTTACCGGAACCCCCCGGGGAGTCAATGGGCCTTAATGGGCCATAGTGGAAAGGAGGAGGAGGTGGCCAAGGTGGGGGCACCCCCCCCCATAGCCCAATCCAAATTAGGAGGGGGGCGGCCCCCCTTTCCTTCTCTCCCTCTCCCCCTTCCTTCCCTCTCCTACTCCAACTAGGGAAGGGGGGATCCTACTCCCACCGGGAGTAGGACTCCCCCCTTGGGGCGCCTAGGAGGCCGGCCCTCTCCCCCTCCTCCACTCCTTTATATACAGGGAGGGGAGCACCCCATAGACACACATGTTGATCATTGATCCCTTAGCCGTGTGCGGTGCCCCCCTCCACCATAATACACCTCGGTCATATCATCGTAGTGCTTAGGCGAAGCCCTGCGCTGGTAGCTTCATCATCACTGTCATCACGCCGTCATGCTGACGAAGCTCTCCCTCGACACTTAGCTGGATCGAGAGTTCATGGGACGTCACCCAGCCGAACATGTGCAGATCATGGAGGTGAGGTACTTTCGGTACTAGGATCGGTCGGATCGTGAAGACGTACGACTACATCAACCACGTTGTCATAGAGCTTTCGCTTACGGTCTACGAGGGTACGTGGACAACACTCTTCCCCTCTCTTTGCTATGCATCACCATGATAGATCTTGCGTGTGCATAGGAATTTTTTTGAAATTACTGCGTTCCCCAACACAGATGACGGATCCCAGGAGCCAGATGTCACCACCGCCGACTACTACTACCCTGACGGAGCCTACTACTACATGGAGACCGTCGACGACCAAGAGTAGTTAGGAGGCTCCTCGGCAGGAGGTCTTGCCTTTTTGATCGTTCCTTCATTTTTGCTAGCCTTCTTAAGGCATCTTGTTTAACTTATGTCTGTACTTAGATATTGTTGCTTCCGTTGACTCGTTTGTATTCAAACTGATAATTCGAGTCGTCGAGGCCCCTGGCTTGTAATATGAAGCTTGTATGACTTTAATTTGTGTCTAGAGTTGTGTTGTGATATCTTCCCGTGAGTCTCTGATCTTGATCGTACACATTTGCATGTATGACTAGTGTACGATTGAATCGGGGGCATTGCATTCGTATTTTTTTCGCCCTCTCGTAGCCAGGTAAATCTTGATATTTGGCGCGATATGATTTCCTCTCTGTTCAGATATTTATCTAGCTCAAGAGACTTCCTACGAATCAGTTTGTTTCTCTAGGCCGAAGGAGCTCTGTCCCATAAGTTGGAGAGTTTTTTCCAAAGGAATTGCACATGCCTGGTAATATACCCCTTTTTTACTGCTCCAGTACTGAAGGCCTCACTTCACATTAGTCAAATTCTAGGCAACCCCCTGCAGACCCGAATTTGGCACATTATTCTTCTTCCAAGCTTATTCAATTTCAGCTGAAAGTGTTTTATTTCTCTCACACATGGCATCATACCAGAATAATCTTGAGATTCTTCACCTTTCAGGTGTGCCTTCATAGTTTGTAATAACTTAAAGTGATCAAATCATGAGGAAATAATATGTGTGAGCTGAGTGTTTTTGAATATGTCACTCTAACAGGGAGAGCCCATAACTCTATTAATTCTGGCTTTAACATTCTTCTGCCCATCCCTTTTATTGTCATTAAGTCCAGGGCTTTCCTTTTGATCTGATATCATGAAGATTGGGGCATCTCCAACGTTGACCCGCAAATAGACACCATAAATGTTCGTTTTTATGTGTGGACGTGGTCCGCGAACATGATGTGGGAGAGAGCCATCCAATGCTATTCACAAATTAATCCAGTTGGGAGGAGAGATAGTAGAGAGGGACCATGCATATGGTGGGATATGTGGTGTGGTGTCCGTTTGAGAGGAGAGAGAGGAGATCGGGACCGTGCATGAAAAGAGAGAAAAGAGAGGAGGACTATGCAGAGGCTTTGTGTTGGTCAAATGGAAGTCCGGACTCCGCAAAACTCCCCATGTATGTTACTAGGATACCGGAATTTGTACGTCCAGACTGCTAAGGGAATCTCCAATGCTGACCCGCAAATTTGCTCCGGCATCCGTCCACGGACAGAGGGGACCAGTCCGTAGACACGGATGCGGGAGCCGACCATCCAACGCCTCCCACATATATTTCAACCACGGTTTGAATCAATCGGACAAAAATCATGCAAACAGTGCAGCTTTCATAAAACCGAACGAAATTCATGACATATTGGACTTTCATATAAACTGGATGAAATTCATTACATTTCTCATATAAACCAGACTAAACCCTACACTAAACCTAATCTAAATGATTGCTAGCGCCTGTTCCCCATGTCTAGCCATGTGCCCCGAGAAATAAAGCTCCAGCTCTTGCCTTCGTCTTCTCCAGTTCTAACCCGGCACTCTCCAGCTCTGCCTCCGTAACATCCGGCTCCGGAACCCAGGAAGTGAAGTTGTCCGCCTCCATGTCGCTGCTAAGCGGCTAATCGACTGTCAATGTTCAGCCTGCCAATCTTGGCTTAATTGGGAGGGGAGCAACGGTGGCCTTCTTAGGACCCGAGAGGTGGGGACCTACCATGCACTACTATTCCCCGCTACCGGCTGTGCCCGCGGACATGTCGGCTTCATGGTCTTGGTGGCGAGGCACGCCCGGGGCGGAGCTGGCGATCGCCTCCTCCTTGTCGCTATTGCCCCACACCTCATCCTCCTCCTCGTCGAACTCCTTGTAGGCGATGTCCAATTATGCCTGATAGAGGCGATACCGCCAACGGTCACGGCAGATGTCGCGGGTGGAGCGGTAGGAGTTGACCAGCGCTTTCTACTCCGCCACGTCCACGTCCGGCACGATGGCCGTGTTGGCCACTAGTTGCTCCTCCACACGCCAGTGCTCCTCGAGGAGGATGAGGTTGTAGGCCTGGTTGGCCTGCACCTGTCGAAACTTGGCCGCCTGCTCCTGTCGCAGAATGTCAATGTAGTGTGCATGGACCTCACTAATGGTGAGGTCGGCATGCACCGACGAGGAGGGTGGAACCGACTCATCCTCCATTGTGCCATCTCGTCCTCTATCTGTTGGCTGACCTACCAGCTGGTACCAATGGCCGGTCATCTCCTTCTATGCTCCGAGGAGAGGGTGTACCAGAGGGATTTGGAGTGTGATGAGGCCATGGCAGGCGTGATTTAGAGAGGAGGAAGGGATCAAAGGAGGATGACTATGGCTATGGTCGGGCCTGGAGTTTATATAGTGGGCAGATGGCAATGGGGTGCGGTGGTGTGGTTAATGGTGGGCTGCAGACGGATGGGTGGCGTCGGAGTAAGTTCCTCGGCCACCACATATCATTAATGTAGGGCAATGGACTGACGGGGTGTCATTTGAACACAAAGCAGTTGCCTATACCGGGAAGCGGCGCAGGCGGCGCTCCATCGGTCGACGCGCCGCTTTAATGCTGAGAGTAGTGAGAGGTCGCGTCCGCTCTGGTCCAGCATGAATGCGGCATTGACACTCTGGAGCGGTGCTGAATGTTTCAAGAAGGAAGCACGCATGGGCTAGGGAGTGGGTTAATGATGAGCCAGGGCAGTGAGAAGAGGATATGGTAGCGGTCTGGACCGTCGAGCAGATCGATACAGACCCGCATTGGATGGCACAACACGTCCGGACCGCGCGGTCCGGACGGTTGCAGATGGTTTGAGGGTTGATGTTGGAGATGCCCTAAATGGACATATAAGGGTCCTCATTGGATGGAAAAAGTGGTATGGACACTGTGTCCGCTTTGGAGATGCCCTTGCAAAAATATAACATATCACTGAACCTAGCCATTTGCCCTTCCGATCTTCGGGAACACGAGAATGTTCAGCTTGCCACATGGTTTCATTAAAATCCCCCATCGCCATCCAAGGTTCACTCGCAACCTAACTGTTTTATGGCTTGTTTGCTAACCAAGTAACTAAATAAACTCAACACAACTCAGTTCAACTTCAACACGACAAAGAATGTCTAAGGCAAACTTCTCTTGTGTCTGATAATTTATCCATGCCACCCTTCACAGTGTTATCATTTTGATTTTCTTCATTTCATGACTTTCTAAATATTGTGGTCTTATGTTACATTTACGGTTTAGCCTTCATCAAACACTCGGTCACGCACTGTCTAGTTTCTCTAAAAAAAGCCATGACAAAGAATATTAAGACCGGAATGAAAATGATGCGTACTGTTGGAAATATGCCCTAGAGGCAATAATAAAATGGTTATTATTATATTTCCTTGTTCATGATAATTGTCTATTGTTCATGCTATAATTGTGTTATCCAGAAATCGTAATACATGTGTGAATACATAGACCACAACACGTCCCTAGTGAGCCTCTAGTTGACTAGCTCGTTGATCAAAAGATGGTCATGGTTTCCTGACTATGGACATTAGATGTCATTGATAACAGGATCACATCATTAGGAGAATAATGTGATGGACAAGACCCAATCCTAAGCATAGCTCAAAGATCGTGTAGTTCGTTTGCTAAAGCTTTTCCGAATGTCAAGTATCATTTCCTTAGGCCATGAGATTGTGCAACTCCAGGATACCGTAGGAGTGCTTTGGGTGTGCCAAACGTCACAACATAACTGGGTGACTATAAAGGTGCACTACGGGTATCTCCGAAAGTGTCTGTTGGGTTGGCACGAATCGAGACTGGGATTTGTCACTCCGTATGACGGAGAGGTATCTCTGGGCCCACTCAGTAATGCATCATCATAATGAGCTTAATGTGACCAAGTGGTTGATCACGGGATCATGCATTACGGTACGAGTAAAGTGACTTGCCGGCAACGAGATTGAACGAGGTATTGGGATACCGACGATCGAGTCTCGGGCAAGTAACGTACCGATTAACAAAGGGAATTGTATACGGGATTGATTGAATCCTCGACATCGTGGTTCATCCGATGAGATCATCAAGGAGCATGTGGGAGCCAACATGGGTATCCAGATCCCGCTGTTGGTTATTGACCGGAGAGTCGTCTCGGTCATGTCTGCGTGTCTCCCGAACCCGTAGGCTCTACACACTTAAGGTTCGGTGACGCTAGGGTTGTTGAGATATTAGTATACGGTAACCTGAAAGTTGTTCGGAGTCCCGGATGAGATCCCGGACGTCACGAGGAGTTCCGGAATGGTCCGGAGGTGAAGATTTATATATGGGAAGTCAAGTTTCGGCCATCGGGAAAGTTTCGGGGGTAATCGGTATTGTACCAGGACCACCGAAAGGGTCCCGGGGGTCCACTGGGTGGGGCCACCTATCCCGGAGGGCCCCATGGGCTGAAGTGGGAGGGGAACCAGCCCCTAGTGGGCTGGTGCGCCCCCCCTTGGGCCTCACCCTGCGCCTAGGGTTGGAAACCCTAGGGGTGGGGGCACCCCACTTGGCTTGGGGGGCACTCCACCCCCCTTGGCCGCCGCCCCCCTTTGGAGATCCCATCTCCTAGGGCCGGCGCCCCCCTAGGGGTCCTATATATAGTGGGGGGAGGGAGGGCAGCCGCACCCTAGCCCCTGGCGCCTCCCTAGCCCCTGGCACCTGTATGTGGTGCGCCATTCCTATATAGCAATGGCGCACCACATACGTGATGCGCCATTAGTGTCCATATTATCTTTAGCCCTTTTCCTAGTAGTGGGATCACGACGAGTACGACTCCATCAACCTCGTTCTCTTGAACGCTTCCGCTCGCGATCTACAAGGGTATGATGCACTCCCCTCTCCCTCGTTGCTAGATGACTCCATAGATTGATCTTGGTGATGCGTAGAAAATTTTAAAATTCTGCTACATTCCCCAACACGTACCCCGCATCGTCCTCAATCGGGCGACACGAGGGAACCCAATCTCCACTCGCTGGCGGCCCCTCCCTCACCTCCTTCCCTACCCTTGTTGCCGCCCGAGGAGGTCGTCCTCAGTTTTTCCTTCCTTTTTTCTCTCGCCCTTGCTCATTCTCATATCCCTACATTCGTTGTTGATCTGATTTGATCTGCCGAGACAACATGGACAAGATCGTGGCACCGATCACGACGTGTACAACGGCGTTCGGTCACAATCTAGCGAGGCGTGCTCCCCTCCAGCTCCGGTCGTACACAGTGAGGCGAGGGGCGTGATGCCATCCATGGCTGCCCCCTAATGTTCCTTGTCTAGTACCGTTGTCTGGCCATTACCCGAGATCTTCGGCGCTGCGCACGGATCAACGTGACGAGGTACAAGCAGCTGCGCCACCACATCGCATTACCCACCTCATCTGCCAAGGATTAACGGAGGTGGGTATTTCAAGATGGGTCGAAGGCCAGAGTTTCTACACACTTATATTGTGTGAGACTTCTTGGTAATGGCGGTGATGTAACAAGAAGACTTCATGGGAGATTTCGGAAGAAGTTTGCATGTGAGACGATTGGAGTTTTGCAGCAGTAATCTCGACGAATGTGGCGGTGACACTGGCAGACTTCGTTCTTGGCGGTCTCAGTTTCCGAGGTGAAAACCCTAGGTCTTTTACCTGGCAATGGCGGCTTCCTAGTCATTTCCTTGTGGAATGCATTGTTTGGAAATTTGACCTTCTCCAGGATGAAAACACAGGATCTGACTATGATGGTTAGACCGAACGACGATGGTGTTTGTGCGCTATAACCTTTCTAAAGGCAATAATGCTACACCTATGTGATGATTTACGAAACCTTACGTAATCCACTTCACCCTAACTAAACCGCCCCCTAAATTTCTGGGTGGGCCCGTGTCCCCAAATAAGGCCCAATAGAAAACTACCACGTCGGATCCTACGTAAGATACGTAACAATCGTTACGTAAGTGTAGCATCTCTCTTTCGAAGGTGTCGTTTTTTAAGAATCTTTTTCGGAGTCTAGGTGTTGCCCCCATTGGTGGTGCTCTTGCTGCTGCAAGCCTCTCTTTCTTTCGACGGGACCTTTGTTTTCCTTTTTCTTCTTTTATATTTTGGTTGTGTGCACTCGTGATGTCTAGACTTGCTTTGGATATTATATCATTGAAGAGGCCGGGTGTAATTGACATCATTTTGGTATTGATATATTCCGTTGTCGAAAAAATTGAAAATGACGCACACAACTAGAATATACTATAACCAAACTTATAATCAACAGTATCGAACTGTATCAACATTAAACAGTACCGAACTATGGCGAATGTTCCTCGAAATCCCACGATGTGGACACAGGCGGTGGACCCAAACTGCATGCTAGCTACAGGCATACAGCTCAATTCTCACAAGTTGAATTCATCAACATCAAGTTTCATCACGAAAGTAAAGTTTTCATCACTAAAGTAAAGCAGGACACCCTAGCTAGCTAGCTACTTACGAGCTAGTCACAGACTATGAGTCGCCGTTTAAGCCGTGCGTCTGAACAAAGATCTGTATCTGAACTCACTGCATATTACGACTAACTTTCACACGGAGATGCACGTCCCTTCCATGTGACTAATCACTAATTACTGTATGTTTTGCTTGTACCACTCACTGCTCGCTTGTACTCTGGCCATGCTGACGCTGTGTCCATGAACCGGCCGGCGACACCGTTGGGCGCCGTGGCTGATTGGCTGCGCTGCAGCTGCGTCAACGTGGAGAAAATAGCGGGCTGCTCCAGAGAAAAATCTCCGCCATCGTCATCGCGTCCAGGCTCAGTGAGTGTCCACCGCGGGACGGCATGTACGCCGCCGGATCAATCGAGCTCGCTTCTATGGGCGGCGGCGGCGGCGGTGGCAAGGACGACAACGACCATGGAGCTGCGGGTGCCTCGACCGGACGAAATGGCGAACCGCACGAGAAATACATCTCGTCCATCATCGTCTCGTCGAGGCACATGCTCAAGTCCAGCAGGCTCGGCGACTGTCCGCCACCCGTGTCGTACGACGCCGGATCGCTCGGGCTCGCTTCCACGGGAGGCGGCGACTGCAAGGGCGACAACGACGGAGCAGCAGGGGCAGCTCCGCCGATGACCGTGCTGAAGGTCGAGGTCATGATTCTGTCCTCTAACTCGCCGTTCCCGCCGACGTGGAGGTGGCGGCGTGCATGATCAAAGTCGGCGCCGTTCCTTGTCGTAGTGCTCGTCGCGGGTACATTTGCATTGGTGATGTTCACGTTGGGAAACGCTTGGTGGCATGTGTGCTCGTTCAGGTAAATGACCTTGTACAATGGAGGACTGCCGATGCTGCTATCCTGCTGCTGCACCTGCTTCTTCGCCCTGCAGCCGCGCTCATGGCTATGCATGCATCGGAAGTACAACCTGCATTGCATATACAGGTAGAGAGTCGGTCGATCAGCTGGGCCACGCAAAGAACGTACGGGTACACGAATGTGAGGAACTGACGACGAGGATGTAATTATTGCCTGGTCCCAATCAAAATTATTGTACTGTATCTACATGTACCATCCTTTTTTGGACACCGGTACGCTGTTCACGAGCTTAATTAGCTATCTTGACGTTTTTGGCAAGTCGTTGGCATGGCGCATGCATGTCATTCGTTCCTGAAAGCGATTCATGCAACTTGCTCGCTGAGTTTAGATTCCATTGTACTCACTCAGATTGGCAGACTAGCAAATTCATTACTCTGAGGTGGCTTGGGCACCATGTTGCAGCTCCTAGGACGTAGGTGGCCAGTCTAGCTAGCGGGCGAGGCCGAAAATAAGGCACATGCATGCATGTTCATTTGCTACATATACTTATTCCGGGTAAGCAAATCCATATGTATTGAAAATAAGGCTACTCGTGGTCACTCACTCCGACACGTTTTCATATGTATTGAAAATGTATCTCATAGTCTTAACGTGTGGAAAGTCCTTATGTTTGTAAACATAACCATTGCTCAAACACTTATATACTATTCGTCCAACAATGTATGTGCTCCATTAATTTGTATTAGTTCTTGTTAGTGATGTACTTAAACAAAAAAGTAAATGGCTCTGTGATTTGGCTACAGTTGCGGTAAGTACCATGCATGATATTTGCGGATAAATAGGAGAACTCGCATCAAGAAAACAACTTCACCTTGCAAACTTCCTGTTCTTAATGTTCTTTTGCCCATATTTTTTCCATTTGTAACCATCCTTGTAAGGCTCGGCTGTAATCTCCTCTTCTTTACCTATTCTTGGGGGAGTAACCTCTTCCCCACTAAATTGGTTCATGGAAACAACAGAGTAAGGAAGCAGTGCTAATCGAGATGGATCAGTGTTAGTAAATCAGTAGTGCACCTGATGATCGCCGGAGTGGCCTGGCTGATGCTACCCTCCATGATCGCAGCCTCGGGCGCTGTCGCCCTGCCTTCCACCATCCTACCACTGTTGCCGGGGTTGAACATCGACAGAGACGCCCTGAACACCTGAGAAAGCTGTTGGCTTATGGCCACAGCCATCTCCTGGCAATGGCTATCGAGGAGGTGGCTGGGTTGGCTGAGCAAAGCCAGAAGCTTGGCGCTGAGATTGTAGCCGCGGCCGAGCTCCTCCCACAGCTTTCCTACGGCCTCTTGCTGAAATGCCATCCTGATCTCGTGAGTTGCAGGAGGTTACAGCAAGAGAGTGGATTTTCTTGAGCTGAGATGTAGCCACTCTGTTAGGAGGTTGTCAGTTTGTGGAGTACCTACCGATATTGGTGGAGCTAGTTTTATAGACGGACGCTCCTCTGCCGTCAGCCAACTACGTAATCGTTTAGAGGTTCCATTTCATCTTCTTTATCCACGTCCAGAGACGGTGTATTAAAAGAATCCAACCTTTACCAGGCAATTCTAAAATAAAATAACGAATCAACCTGTGATGGGATAGTTAGAGGGACAGTGGTATCCGAGCCCACCAGGGTTCAAGTCCACGATGCGCTTTTAGTGAAAGGAGACGTTCGCTCATAGTGGTAGGGTATGCGTGTGCGCGTTTATAGGAGTGAGTGTATGCGCGTATGTATGAGCACTTGCGTCTATACTGTGTTCAAATTTTTTTAAAAAAAATTCCAAGAATCTTTCAATCTATTGGGCTTTAGTCATGGCAGTACAAACAACAACAGAGGTAATAAATATTACAATCATGTTCGTGGACCGTCTAGCGACGACTACAAGCACTGGAGCAAGTCGAAGGCGCGCCTCCTTCATCGCCCCTCCCTCATTGGAGCCGGACAAACCTTGTTATAGTAGACAGTCAAGAATTCATCGTGCTAAGACCTCATAGGACCAGCGCACCTAAGCAACAATCATCACCGACGATGAAAGTCGTCGATCAGAAGGATCAAACTTGTAAACACTCAAACGAAGATGAATGAAGATCGGATCCAAACATATCCACCAAAGACTAGCACCGATCAATCCCGCGAGATCTGACGAAGACACGCTTCCACACGTCCTTCGACGATGCTAGACGCACCATTAAAACAAGGATAGAACTTAAAAGATATTATTCCTACTAAGAGACATCGCTGGATCACTCTCTCTTTCTCTCTCTCCAAAGCAGACTATGGTGTCTAGGTTAGACCATCTCCACCAATTACTGTGAGTTAATTCACCGGAGCAGACTATGGCGTCCCCAACAATTACTGTGAGTTAACTCATCGTAAAAGTGGTTTAAGGGGTGCCCATATAACCTAAGGGGAAGTTCACAGGTGAGGTCTTTTCTAAGTTTCCAAAAAAAATCTCTAAAAGTGATTTTTTGCGGTAACGCGACACCGGCACCGGGTTTCATCAGCGGCGTAGAGAGCAGAAGATGGTGGTCGACGGCAGCGGCCAGCGGTGGTCAGCGATGGCGGCGCAGCGGCAGATGCTGCCCAGCGACGCAGTGCGTATGGCGACGGCACGCTGCTGTGGCATTTTGTGGGAAGGGTCATCTCTAAAATATTTAGGAAGTTGGGCGGATTACACCAAATTCTTAAAAAAAACCGCGTTTATTTTGGGATCACTTGTGCTTCTTTTGTCCAACTTCCCCTAAACCAAAGATTTTACGGATATGAAAACCGTTGGCGATGCTCGTAGGCGAAGACATTGTATTACATTCACCTTCGTGCCAAACTCTGTTCACGTTCAGAGATATGTTTACGCTGATCATAATTGTCAAGGGTAGGGGCATTATTCGATTTTGCTGGTCCACGATCTGACAAGCGGGCCCACAGATTGATTTTCTTCGTCCTTGATATAGGTTGACGGGTGCGTCTTGTGGCATATGGTATATGCAGGTACGTACAAGAAAAATTATTAGGAAGGTTGACTGGTGTTGCTTTCTATACTAGAAATGTTCGGGATCTGCCTCCGGACTCCGGTCGTGTCAACACGTCGTCTCATGTATGTATAGTGTGATGCAAGGTTGATACAGGTAGTGCGAGTTGTTCCAGAACCTGCAATAAACATAGACCGCGGAAGCGTGTGCATTGATGTACTACGGTGACTCCCGGAAGAGACGTCGGACAGGGACGCCCTAGGATACACTGCGCGGAGCGGGTCAAGAGGAGACCAGGCAGATTATGATTTTTATCCTGCAGGATTATGGTACGGCTCCAGAGCTAATGCCCGATGCGAAGTTGACTACCTAACAAGAAGAAGCTGCTCGATCGTCTGACAGTCAAAGAGGGTGACCTCTGCCCTTGGATTGCCATTTTTATCAGACGACAATGCCCTTTAATTATGAGATATGCAAGAATATGTCACCATTAGTGCTACATTTTTATTTTATTTTTGCATATGAGAGCTGGATCATTTTCATGCTATATTTCTTGTCATAACGTGTGCTCCCTCTGTAACATTTTATAAGATGTTTTTAGAGTTCATTTTATAAGGTGTTTTTAGAGTCCAGTGTCAAACTCCGTATACTTCCTCTGTTTTTATTTAGTCTGTGTATTAGCTTTGATCAAACTTAATCTTTGTAAATTTTGACAATGTTTATAAACAAAAATATTAACATATACAATAACAAATCAATACCATTAAATTTAATATTGAATCTACTTTCACATCATATAGATATGTTATGGTATATGTTTATATTATTTTTCTATATACTTGGTCAAACTTTATGAAGTTTGACTTCAGTTAAACCTAATATGCAGATCAAATAAACGGAGAGAGTATTAAATACAGAGAAAGTACTATTTATGATCTTTGGACTAAGATATTAGTAGAGTGTAATAAAAGCCAGTTTTTCTATCTTCGTGTCTATGTTTCCAAAAAATTACAAAGTTATAAATCAAAATAAAATAAAATGCGTCGGTACAAGAAATGTGGGACCTAAGGCACCTGCCAAATCACGGCATGGGAGGAGCCCTATGGGCCCACATGGGTGCCCCATGCCCCCCACCCCTCCTCCTTGGGCCGCCTCGCTATGGTGGTAGAGATTCACAAAGGTGTAACGCCTCGGCCAAACCCACCGATTCCTGGGTGTTACATCTGGATTTAGACTGGTCCTACAGACCAACACTACTCTTTTCTGTGCATTTTGTCCCCACTAGTGCGCAACTGAGACATTACAAGAAATATGTCAACTAGTGACCTTCTGTCAGTGACCCTGTAAGAATTGGTCATAGATCTATGACCATTTTAGACCAATTGGTCAAAAGCTGTTCGGGGGGCTCCAAACCCTAAACTATAACGACCATTTTGGTCAGAAAGGTCGTAATTTCCTTACACGAAATGGTCATAAAGCAGATAGCACTGGTCTGCTGCCTTACTTCTAGCTGATCATGACTAATATAGATGGTCATAACCTTGTAAATTGTGGTGGGTTGCTATGACTAGGCGCGACCTCATCAGTTTTGCCTATGTGTCATGTCCATGTGGCGGTTTTTGCCCTAGGTTATGAAGCAACCTATATTTCTGCCATTCCCAAAATTCCCAAAACAATCTCATAAATTCTTTGGGTCATATCTTCATCAAATATGTAAAAATCCTTCCTTGCCTAGTTCAAAACTAATTCAACAATATTCATTTTCTTATTCTGTTCACAACAACACTTTATGAAGGAAGTGCTATTTATATATTCTTGATTGCCCTTGGATTTTTTGGGCACTCTTTCCTATCCAAATAATTACCGCATGACAAAATTCAGCTCCATTTGCCTAGCAAATCTTCCTCGGCAAATTTCCAAAGTTTTTGTCCACCTAGAAGCATTGTGAAGGAAGTACCTTTTTTATATATCGAAATGACATGAAATTTTTACAGTTCCTTCATATGCCCAAATTATCACCCTCCTCCAAATTTTAGCTCAGTCAAATCATCTATGTGAGCCCATGTTCAATTTATATTTTATGGCCAAATTGGCATGTTGCAAAGCAAGTGTTATCTAGACCCCTCCTATTACCCTCAAATTTTTTGGGCACTCTTCCATACCAAAATCATTTCCACATGATAATATTCAGCTCAATTTTCCTAGTAAATCTTTCTCAGGAAATTTCCAAAGTTTCTACCTCGAGAGAAGATTTGTGAAGTAAGTACTGGCTAGGCTTACCCAAATGATCTGAAAATTTACCAGCGCATGACCATACCTATGTAACTTACCTACACCAATTTTGAGATCATTTCATTCATCCAATCTCTCTCACTAGTTTTCCTAAGTTTCTGTCCATAGAAGAGCATTGTGAAGGAAGTACTACTTTGGCATGTCCAAATGGTATCAATTTTCTAAAATGATTTCCTATGCCCAAATAACCATCCTCCACCAAATTTCAGCTCAATCCATTCATTATTTTGAGCCCAGCTTCAACATTCATTTTTTCGTCCAGCGTGGTACTTTGCAAAGCAAGTACCACCTAGGATCCTCCTTTTGAGCTAAAAATTTGTGAAGACATTCTCCTTAGTAGATGATCATCCTCAGCCAAAACTCACGCCCATTGGCCATGTGCATTTCCCGTACTACTAATCAAACACTTGGCTGCTAATTCATCTTTGAGCATAGGTCAGTCTCCTCGTGAGATTCTTCTGTTGTAATTTTATTCCTAGCACCTACCTGGGGAGTGCCCAACCCACTAGACATGCCTAGGCCTCCCAGAACGCATGTCAACGCCAAGGTCATGCGGTGACCACGCGGCGGGCATGCGAGTTTACGCACTTTGGAGGTGGGGCCCTGGGCCACATCCAAACCTCGACGTATCGCCACCAAACCATGTATTTATGATTAAATAGATACTTATGTAACTAGAAATGATTTTTGGAAAAAATAAAGAGCAAACAATAAGGTAGATGCAGTTCAAAATTGACCCGCTTCCTAATGAATCGGCAGAAATTTGTCTTTTTCACAAGTGGTGGATCAAAACTTTTGACACCAAACCATTTTGTAAATTATGCATTAAATATGGCCTAATATTTTATAAAAATGATTTGATAAAATTTTGCAACAAATATATGGTAGTTCCTTCACAAAAAAACTCATTTTGGGCATTCAAAAAATGGAAAATGAATTTTTCGTGCAAAGAAAAATGAAAACTCCCTTAGGCAACATTGTTTGGAATTCTAAGATGCACCCTTGTGCACAATATGAGATCATTTGAACAAACTATGCCATGAATGTGGCCATAAGTTTGATCATTTGGCTTGAAAGCCCTGAATCTTCACGCATGATACCTCATTTCTGAGAACATTTTTTTAAAAATAATTGCCGTATTACAAGTTTGTTATTTTTTCTAGAAACTTGGTCACATATAATGACACAATGCGAAGGTTTCCCAATTTTTTGATTTTTTTTTGAATTTTTTATGTCCGTTTCGAAATGCGATGAAAACGACGGGTTTGACCGTTCCTAGCTAGTGGTTGAATCTTGGAAAACTTTTGATGTTTCTCTGATTAAATAGATACTTATGTATCTAGAAATGATTTTTTGAAAAAATAAAGAGCAAACTATGAGGTAGCTGCAGTTCAAATTTGACCCGCTTCCTACTGAATCGGTGAGAATTTGTCTTTTTCACCAGAGGTGGATCGACACCTAACCATTTGGTCAATTGTGAATCAAATATAGCCTAGTATTTTAGAAAAATGATTTGGTCCAATTTTATAACAAATATATGGTAGGTCCTTCACAAAAAAGACTCAATTCGGGCACTCGGAAAATGGAAAATGAATTTTCCGTGCAAAGAAAATAAAAAGTCCCTTAGGAAACTTTGTTTGTAATTCCAAGATGCACCCTTGTGCATGATATTAGATCATTTGAACAAACTATGCCATGAATGTGGCCATAAGTTTGATCATTTGACTTGAAAGCCATGAATCTTCACGCATGATAGCTCATTTCTGATAACACTTTTTTAAAATAATTGCCGTATTACAAGTTTATTATTTTTTCTGGAAACTTGGTCACATATAATGACACAATGCGAAGGTTTTCCATTTTTTGATTTTATTTGAATTTTTTATGCCCGTTTCAAAATGCGGTCAAAAAGGCGGGCTTGACCGTTCCTAACTAGTGGTTGAATCTTGGAAAACTTTTGATGTTTATCTGATTAAAGAGATACTTATGTACCTATAAATGATTTTTGGAAAAAATAAATAGCAAACTATGAGGCGGCTACAGTTCAAATTTGACCCGCTTCCTACTGAATCGGCGGAAATTTGTCTTTTTCACCACGATTGTGAATCAAATATGGCCTAGTATTTTAGAAAAATGATTTGGTCTAATTTTGCAACAAATATATGGTAGGTCGTTCACAAAAAAACTCATTTCGGGCACTCGTAAAATGGAAAATGAATTTTCTGTGCAAAGAAAGTGTAAACTTCCTTACGAAACATTGTTTGGAATTAAAAGATGCACCTTTGTGCACAATGCAAAATCATTTGAACAAATTTTCATTCAAATTTTCCCCCGCTTCCTACTGAATGGGGTGAAATTTGTTTTTTTATAAGAGGTGGATCAAAAGCTTTTGACATGTAACTATTTGGTCAATTTTACATAAAATCTAGTCTAATATTTTTGAAAAATGGAGTTGTGCTATTTTGGAACAAATATTTGGTAGCTTCTTCAAAAAAAAACTTTTTATGCACTCGAAAAATAGAAAATCATCTTTTTGTGCAAAGAAAATGAAAGCCGTCGAACTATGGCATCGTTTGCCATTCTAAGATGCACACTTATGAAAAAAACGAGATCATTTTGACAAACTATGTCATTGTTATGTTTAAAAAAATTCAAAGTTTTGGGTTCAAAATTTTGAAATTCAAGTGCGAGATAGCCGGCCAATGAGACGTGAGGAACCGCTTTCATGCGGATCACCAAATTGGACGCAATCTGAGCCATCCATCACACATCCATCCAACGGTGGAGCTTCTCCAAAGAATCAAAAACCCTAACCCACCCACGCACCCTCCCCCCGACCCCCGCCCGCCGCCACCCCCACTCACCCACTCCCCCTCCCCTCGGTCCCCCAGATCCATCCTCTCCTCTCCCGCAACCCCAAACCCGGCCCCGCCGCCGATCTCCACTCCCCCAAACCCAGCCCCAGCCCCGCCGGCGACCTCCGCCTTCCACTCCACCCTCTCCTTCTCTCCACGCCGAAACCCTAGATCGACACCATGGCAACCCCCCTTCCACCCCCACCGCTGACCCACCCTCTCCCTCTACCTCTCCCCTCGATCCCCAGATCCATCCTAGCGCTCGGTCGCGCCGCTCTGTGCTCCATGGCCGGCACCGTATCCTCTCACGCTTGCTCCGCTCCGCTCCTTCCTCCCATCAGTTCGGATCCGGTGCGCGCGTCCCCAACCCCTGATGGCTCTCACGCCGCACCCGCCACTCCAGCTCCGCACGCCCCCCTTCCCCCCCCCCCCCCCCCCCCCCCCCCCCCCCCCCCGCGGTCGCCGCGGCCCACCAGCGCCGTGCGCTCCTCTCGCCGCGCCGCACTCATTCCTGCCATTGCTGCACCGGCGCCGGCGTGGGGGTAAGGTGTGGGCGAGGCGGGCGTACCCGTACGACGAGATCGAGCCGAGGTGGCAGGCGCGCTGGGAGGAGCACCGCACGTTCCGCACCCCGGACGCCTCCAGGCCCAAGGGCTACATCCTCGGCATGTTCCCTTACCCAAGGTACCCATCCAAGCGCCTCTCCTCTCCGGCTCCCCGTATGGAATTCTTCATCGAATTACTCGAGTCGCCTATGAATACGTGGCTACCTAGCCACAGATTTGTGTTTGAGTTGTGTATATAAGAATAATGGATGGTTCTGCAGTTTTAGTTTCTTCACCAGTGTGTGTGCATTCACAATTTTGTGCTCGAGTCATAGTTTCCTTTTCCTCTCCTCCTTTTCAGGTTCGGTTCAAATAGGTGCTTGACTGTGATTTGTGAATGGGGGTGATTGGCGCAAACTAGGGAGTGAGCGATCGATCTTTTAGATTACCTCCTTGCACAGAGCACGGTCAGCGTCAGTTGGGGTCGAAATTGCTGTCACGGCAATAGTTTCCGGATAGCTCCTCGGCTAGGTGTATCTATTATATAACAACATGGCAATCAGATAATGTCATTCTATCAGTCCACACTCCACAGGCTGACATATATCACTTCCAGTAATCTGATAATTATACTCTGGATGGGATAATGTGCTATAGTGCTACAGTTAGGCAATCTGTGAATTGATAGGGTTGTGATGTTGATGCCACACAAAATTAGTGGGGCATGCACATTGTGTAAGTTAATTTTTCAGAGGGACTATGGAACCACACATCTGAATTCTGAAACCATCACAACTTTGTATGATAATTCAGACCAAAACCAACCTTGGTTCCACTTGCTACCCAGTAACTCAAAGTTGCTCTGGGCTTTTAGTATCGTGGTGAGACTATATGTGCTGCATCAACGCGTTAAATGCATGGCAGCACATTTGAACGTTGTGTCCTATTGTGTTACATTAGTCATAGTTTCGTTACAGATATTTCAGTGCCACTGTTTCCACAATCGTCGCATCTTCTGAAATAGAGTGATTGGTTTGAATTCAAGTGCAGAATATAGGCAAATGGGTGCTAGCTGTACATATTAATTGCCTCCGTTCAGTGTCGATTTCTTCAGTGTACTACTGCTAGTGTCGATTGATGCATTGGTTTGAGTTTGATTTAGTCAGGCAGGTTTAGTAATTCATTTTTTAGATTAATTTGACATGGGTTTGCTGAACTATGTAATACTCCCTCTGTCTAAAAATATAAAATGTCTTTTGGTCTAAATATTATCCAGTACTATTGCCTACATGCTTCTAGCGACTGATGCTTTTAATTTTGCTCAGTTTTTATGCTTCAGATCGCTTCCTCCATGACACCCCGATCCGGGCGGCGGCAACAGCGATGGCATCGACAATCGAGTGTGCCTAACTCTGCATCTATAACTGGCCTGTCTTCTTTGGACGGTCAGCTGCTTCCTCCCCACATTGAAATCTCGACCCCTTTCTTATTGATGGACTCGTTGACTGATTCGTATGTGCGTGGATGCAGGGTGCAGGTGCTCTACTACGCGCTACTCCGAACGGGTCACCTGGACAGATGTTTTGCTTGTTTTTGAGCTACTACCACTTTTTGAGCTACTGCCACTTGTTTTTGTCGGTAATCTGAGCACTTGTTAGTTTAGTCAGGTAGGAGATTAGAGTGAAATGATCATGTAGGAGGTCCTGGACGATGATGTGCAAACAATTATTTTCTCTAGCATTAGTATGTCAAATTTGTCTAAGTTAGTACATGAGGATTCTGCTAGCTGACATACTAATGTTGGTCAATGAGTGATGCTTCATAGCGGACAACTACTGGTTTTAATATGCAAAAAACAACAGTGCTAGAGATGCTATGTAATAATTAATGTGTACTTGTTGAAAGTTCTTGCTTATATTAGTGTCTCTTATTTCTTTTCTAATTAATGTCTCTCATTTTTGTTCTAGTTAATGTGTAACTGAGAATGAACATACTTCTCTCTTTTTAGACTGCTAGATTGCACAAGTTGAACGATCTGCTCTAGTTTAAACAAGTTGGGATACATCAATATAATAGGACTTTGTTTGCACTTCACCTAGCTTGTAACCAATATCCTTATTGCTAATTTACCTCAAGTTTATCTAACATGGTTGAAATGAGCGCTGTAAAGTTTCATGTCTAAGCTCAATTTTATCCTAAGTCCTAAAGTAATTATTTTGGTTACATCATAGTTTGCTGAGAATATTAACTTGAACATTGTATGTATGCCCTGATGCATGTACACACACGGCATCAAATATTGAGCTGCAGCGAAACAACCTGGAGCTAGAGAACATCAAGGATAAGATCAAGGAAGTTCTTGCCTTGTTGGCAACATTGTGAGGTTCATGCATCATTAGGATTGCTTGAGTGATCTCAGTACTGTCATTGTGATGTTCCTAACCTCCCTCTTTTCGCTATCCAGATCATGACCAAGCATGACAAGAAGGGAGGCTCGTCAACCACCTACCAGCACACCTATCATGACCGATGATGAGACGCTGAAGGTGCGCTTCTTGTTTGTACATTCCTTGCTTGGTTGGTGTCATGGAGATATGCACGTGCCATGTGTTGTACGACCTCTTTGTTTTTGTTTCTTGTCATATGTACTTATCTGTTGGCTTGTCCCTGATGTAATACCCACATGGACTATCATATTGGTGGTTGGCTAACGAATTGCATTGCAAATATACTGTTCTTCATCGCCTAATGCTTTTGGTTGCCGATAACAGGACCTATAGTTAGTAAACCTGTAATTAGCAAGTTATGTTTATGGTCTATCATGCTGAAATACAAAAAATGTTTTGTGTCACATGCTTAACAGACTTTGAACTATATACCTAGTTTGGCTGTAGAGAAAAATGCACCTGGTTGTTGAACACATTGAACTATTCGGCCTACCTACTCAAACTACCATCAGTATCCAACAAACGGCTATGGAAATAATTTTTTCCATCAATCCTTTGTTTTAAACAAGTATTAATATTTTGGCATGACAAAAAGTTGCAAATTCTGATGATGGTTTATGTTCCTTCTTTTAGGTTACGAGAGATGATGCTGGAGAGATGCCCTTCCTGTAGGTCTGCACATAAGCGGAAGTTCCTGGGTATGCAAGATTTGATGGTTAAAATGGTTGATGTGATGTGAATGAGTGTATGGAAACTGGTTGTTGTGATGTGAATGACTGTATGTAGTTTCACGTGTTCTGTTCTGTATAGCATATTGTAATAAACTTATTTTAGCTGTTATTTGAAGATTTTCATATGCTTTCTCTCTTCTGTCTATTTGATATATACATATATATTGCTTATTAATAAGCTGTGAAAAATCTGACATTTGGGACCCATCTGTAAATTGGAGCTGGGAAAAAAGCTGGAAATAAAAAATAAATTTACTACAAAATGTTGTGCGCTAGAAAATAAAAAGGCCAAATTGTAGGCCAGGCCCATGTAGCTAACCAAAATTAACATAAAATACATATATTAAAAGGGCTTGCCTAAACAAATACATGGGCCGAACTACTGGGTCAGACCCATGTAGCTAATAAAAGCACATGAAAAAAATACATTAAAAAGGCCGAATTGTTGGGCTAGGTCCATGTAGAAAATCGAGTTGGACCGGGCTGATTCTTGTGCCACATCAGATTGCCACGTCGGATGCCTACATGGCCTGAGGAGGCTGCTAGTGACCAAAACAAAACAATAGGCATGTTTTGGTCGTAAACGTCTACGACCTTCTCTGTACCTTCTCACAGAGAAGGTCGTTAATTTTAGTTTACGACCGCCAGCTTTTGACCTTCTGTTTTTAGTCACAAAAAGGTCGCAAATGAAAAATAATGACCAATAGTCAAGGTCACAAGTTGATATATTTCTTGTAGTGGATCAACTTCCTAGTCAACCATCCATCCTTAAATAGCCCCAAGCCAAGCACGCTTAACTTTGAGATTCCTTTCAGATGGGCTCTCAGAAAAGAAGGTCCATCTTATTTCTATGAATAGTTAATGTCGGTGTCAAAACCGGTGGATCTCGGGTAGGGGGTCCCGAACTGTGCATCTAGGCCGGATAGTAACAGGAGGCAAGGAACACGATGTTTTACCCAGGTTCGGGCCCTCTTGATGGAGGTAAAACCCTACGTCCTGCTTGATTAATATTGATGATATGGGTAGTACAAGAGTAGATCTACCACGAGATCAAGGAGGCTAAACCCTAGAAGCTAGCCTATGGTATGATTGTTGTATGATGAAGTTGTCCTACGGACTAAAACCCTCCGGTTTATATAGACACCGGAGAGGGTTAGGGTTACACAAAGTCGGTTACAATGGTAGGAGATCTTGAATATCCGCATCGCCAAGCTTGCCTTCCACGCCAAGGAAAGTCCCATCCGGACACGGGACGAACTGTTCAATCTTGTATCTTCATAGTCCTGGAGTCCGGCTGAAGGTATAGTCCGGCTACCCGAACACCCCCTAATCTAGGACTCCCTCAGTAGCCCCCGAACCAGGCTTCAATGGCGACGAGTCCGGCGCGCAGATTGTCTTCGGCATTGCAAGGCGGGTTCTTCTCCAAATTCCGTGTACCTGCTAAATAATGTCCGATTTTCGTAATGTAGCGCACCTTGGCTTCCACGCCAATAATGGCCATCTTCCACGTGTCAAACAAATGCGAAAAGTCGGGGTGTTTTTACATTCACACCCCTAGCCGCATAAACGAGCCGCCTATTTAATGGGATGGGGATTCAGATCCAAACCACACCTTCTTCTCCCCGCGAGTAATCATCAGAGCGCCTCCAACAAAGGTCCATTCCAACATGGCCAGCCGTCGCGGCTCCTCCCCTCGCCCTTCCAGTCCTAAACCTGGAGACTGGGAGAGGTGCTCCATCCCGCACAGCGAGCTAGTGTCGCTTCAGGTCAAGGGATTTCTCCCTCAGGCCTATATGGTCCCGGTCCGAGCCGGACTCGCCACCTATAATGGTGGAGAGCAAGCGGAGAGCACCCCCAATCCCTCCAAAGGAGAGCGGGTGTGCCTCGTCCCTTATCTAATAAGAGGACTTGGATTTCCAATTCATCCATTTCTCCGTGGGCTTCTGGAGTTCTACGGCCTCCAGCTGCACAATCTCACACTCGCCTCTATATTGCATATCGCGGGCTTCGTCGCCCTTTGCGAGCTATTCTTGGGTGTTGAGGCTCATTTCGCGTTGTGGAAGAGGTTATTCTGCTTGGTGCCCCGCTCTCAAGAGGGGTCTATATATCAAGTGGGCGGAGCCGAAGTGTGGCGTATCGCCGGGACCAGATATCTATCCGGAACCCCAAAGAAGGCATCCGAGGACTGGCCTTCGGAATGGTTTTATATAGATGATGTCCCACTGCCGGATCCTATCCGGGTCGGTCTCCCCGAATTCAATAGTGCTCCCTTAAAGAAACGCCTAAGCTGGCGTCCGTGGAGCTCTCAGAGAGAAGGCGACAGGGACGTCCTTCTCCTGATGGGTCGGATAAGACTATTTGATCATTCCGGACTAACCATGATTGGAGTCATGGCCGTATGCATTATGCGGGGGGTGCAGCCGCTTCAATATAGAGGCCACCCCATGTGGGATTTTAACGGGGAGGATGACGCCACCCGTTACGGTCGTAAGGGGCCAGCCTCAGCTGCCGCTCTAGTAAAGATCTTATCCTCTTTGTACAAGGGAGAAGAGGAGGAATTCCTCCGCGTCAACCCGCAAGGCGGATTTACTATGTACAACCCTCCGAGTTGGGTAAGTGGACAATTGTGCTTACCCATCCGTTTTATATTCCCATGATTAAATATGTAGTCTAACGATTTCAACGCAGGAACTGCGTCAGGAAGTAAAGGATATAAACAGCCGTCCCCCACAGCTCGAGGATCCGGAACGGTCCCTCGATCCGGACTCCGAAGAGGATCTGGACATATCGGTGGAGCTGATTGACGGGGTGTTTCATCAGCTAAGCAAGGACAATACCTTGGTGGCCATTACGGCTGATTACCCAGGGTTAATCCCGGCCTCCCAGGTAACAGAGAGCGGAGTCTCATCCCCTTGAGAAGGAATACATTCTCACGCATTTCAGTTTTCCTGACAACGACCGTGTTTTGCAGGGGAGGTTTCCGAGGCGGGAGGCCGAACCTGCAGCGGCTAGCCAACGAGGGGCCGCAGGGCCCCGTGGGGTAAAAAGGAATGTAGTCCGGACATAGACGTCGGTGCAAAGGTATAGCGCACCCTCTTTTTCCCTGGTGTTATTCCTTCAGGGCATATTAACGTTCGTGCTATCTTCATGACGAAGAGACCTCGCCGGACTATATCCGGAGAGGTTGCCAATCGTGCCTCCACCAGCCAGGCTCCAACGCCTAGCCCGGAAGCGGAAGCGAACACAAGGCGCGCACCGGACGCTCCTCCGACAGAGGATGCGGACAGGCTGTCTGCCACCAATTCCGAGGTGGAGAGTGCCATGAACCACAGGCGTCGCCGGACAGTTCTCTGCGACACTTGTTTCTCCCAAGAGGCATTAGATGCCTTCAATTCGGGAGATGCCTACCTCCGTGCCGCTCAAAATGGTCTAGCCAGAGCCACGGAGCAATATGTAAAAGACATACGGGTAAGAAAATTTTGGTAAATATATATATATACCAGTAGCCCCCGAGACTTGAAACAGTTAGAGTAACTGATTTAAGGATCATTTTTTATGCAGGTTCTTACAGAGAAGAATACCGTACTGTCCCAGGAGCTGGAAGAGTGCAAAGCCCAACTGGAGGCCGCACTAGCCGCGGCAGGGGAGCCCAAAGAGACCCCCTCTGGTAAGATATACTTCGAAAGATTAGTATTTTGCAAAGTGCGGCGTGGGTGTAAATCTGACAAATCATATTGCAGATGGCGCCGGACTGGATCCGGAGAGGCAACAACTCTTACGCCGGCTAAAGGCCGGTGAGAGTATGCTGACAAGGGTGAGGCGGGAGAAGAATGATCTTCAGGATGCCAACACCAAGCTGGACGTTGAGCTTAAAGATGTTCGTGGCCAGCTGTCGGACTCTACTAAGGAGAATCAACGGCTTCGACGCGGCATATTTAGTAAGTGCTTAAGCAAATCTTTGAAAGAGAAGAGTTCGGCGAGGAAGTCGACTAACAGAGTAATGTCTATAGGTATGCTAACGGGTCGTCCTGCAGAGGAGATGCCCGGTTCTACGGGTGACCATCTTCCCGAGCTCTCGCAACCGCACGAGCGAGTTCGTCAGGCGATGCGAGGCGTTGCCCAAGCCTTATGGCCTTCCCACTCCATGCCCGAGGGCCTTGGAGAGCTTTCAGAGAAGCTTAAGGGAGCTCGGCGGCGCTTCCGGTTGTGGAAGATATCGGCCTGCCGACAAGGCGCTAGGGAGGCCTGGGCCATGGTGAAGACGCGGTACACGAAGTCTGACCCAAACCACATGGCCGAGGTCGGACCTGTGGGGCCTGACGGGAAGGAGATCCCTGTAAGCTTAGTGTACGGCCAAGTAGAATTGGCCGCAAAGTATTCCCAGTAGGACTATAAGTTAGACAGCCTGTTAGATGGTATTGAAGAGGAATACAATCAGTCAGAGTGACTATGTAATTTTTAATTGACATGTGTAATGCCTTCTAGCCGGATTGTAGATCGTTTGTCGTTGCCGACCTTTTCGCTTCAACCTCAGGACCTGACGGTCCGGAGTGTGTCCGAATACCCTACCGGTTATGTAAGAACCGGGGTATGCATGGAGACCAAGCGTAGGGGTCATTAGTGCTTTATCAGACAAGTGCCCAACTAGTTATGTTATATTACATGGTTAGTAAGAAACATCTTCCAGAGAGAATAGTTCCGTCAGGGGTTCCTTTCTCTGGGAGGCATGCCCTAAAGTGCATGTCCGGACTGCAAACGCGGGAAAATCATCTGGGGGCATATATATAAGTAAATAAAAAAGGTCATCTTTTAGTTCACCGACCGAATATTCCCTTAAGAACGCTAGCTTTCGGCTTCACCCAGTCTGAGGTACACATCTGGCTGATCCGGCAGTAACAATCGCAGAGGTGCTCCCTTTACCACCTAGCCGAACAATCGGGAACATAGGGGTAAGCACAGGAGCCAGGCAACCCAGCTTGGCCAAAACTTAAGTCATATCGATGCATATAATGGTGAAGAAAAGGTACATGCGGAAGTTTGACACATGTGGTGGGCGTGAAGCCCGTATAAATAAGCTTCTATTAAAGAAGCCCCCAGGTTTAATGAGCGCGAGTAGCACGTCACTTGAGGAGCCTTTAAGGGCTATAAAAGAAAAGAGGGGAAGGAGAGAAATGTAAGACAGAAAATGTAAAAAATGGACAGAGGAAGGAGACAAACACAGAGTCCGGCGCTAGGCATAGAATCCTCGGAGACGGGCTGCGTTCCATGGGTTCGGCTCGAGTCGGTTATCTGACGCATCTCGCAGGCGGTATGCTCCACCAGTCAGGACTTGGTCGATTATGAAGGGACCTTCCCACTTGGGCTTCAGATTGTCCTTTTTCTTGTCTGGCAGGCGTAGAACTAAATCACCAACGTTGTAGTTTTTGGCCCACACTTCTCTGCTTTGATATCTTCGAGCCTGCTGTTGATAGAATGCGGAACGGGCTTTTGCCACATCGCGCTCCTCCTCTAAGGCGTCCAAATTGTCCTGCCGATCGAGCTCGGCTTCCCTTTCTTCGTACATGCGCACTCGAGGTGAGTCATGAATTATGTCACAGGGCAAGACTGCCTCTGCGCCGTACACCATAAAAAATGGTGTGTATCCGGTGGTGCGCTTCGGCGTGGTCCGCAGCCCCCAGAGTACGGAGTCGAGCTCCTCTACCCAGTGCGTGTTAGATTCCTTGAGGGAGCGCACTAATCTGGGTTTGATGCCGCTCATGATGAGACCATTTGCACGTTCGACCTGACCGTTAGTTTGTGGGTGATAGACGGAAGCATAATCGAGCTTGATGCCCATGTTTTTGCACCAGAGTTTTACCTCATCGGCCGTAAAGTTCGTGCCGTTATCGGTGATGATGCTGTGGGGGATGCCATAACGGTGTACGACCCCGGATATAAAGTCTATCACAGGTCCGGATTCGGCCGTCTTAACAGACTTGGCTTCTATCCATTTGGTGAACTTATCCACCATGACCAGTAAGTATTTTTTCTTGTGGGTTCTGCCTTTAAGGGGTCCCACCATGTCAAGCCCCCAGACCGCGAAAGGCCAAGTGATGGGGATAGTTTGGAGGGCGGTGGGTGGCATATGGCTTTGGTTTGCAAAAAGCTGGCAACCGACGCATCGTTGGACCAAGTCCTGAGCGTCCGCTCGGGGCGTCGGCCAATAAAAGCCTATACGGAAAGCCTTGCTTACAAGGGACAGGGCTGCGGCGTGATGGCCATCGAGTCTGGCATGAATTTCAGCCAGCAGGTTCCGCCCTTCCTCTTCGGAGATGCACCTTTGAAGGACTCTGGTAGTGCTTTTCTTATAAAGTTCTCCCTCATGGACTTTATAGGCTTTAGATCGCCGCACTATACAGCGTGCCTCGTTTTGGTCCTCTGGGAGTTCCTGCCTAGTAAGGTAGGCTAGGAATGGTTCTGTCCATGGGGCGATAACGGCCATTAGTACGTGGGCTGAGGTTGTGATTTCATTGGCAGAGCCTCCGATTATGTCAGATTGTTCGGCGTCGGACAGTGCGGTTGGGTCCGGGCTAATATTGCCATGTTCCCCTTCCCATACTACGGATGGCTTGAACAGCCTTTCCAGGAAGATGTTGGGGGGGACCGCATCGCGTTTTGCGCCGATGCGTGCTAGGACGTCTGCCGCCTGATTGTTTTCTCGGGCTATATGGTGAAATTCGAGCGCCTCAAACCGAGCTGACATTTTGAGGACGGCGTTGCGGTAAGCTGCCATTTTTGGATCCTTGGCATCGAAGTCTCCATTTATTTGGGATATCGCGAGGTTCGAATCCCCGCGCACCTCTAGTCGTTGAATGCCCATGGATACT